>NC_089535.1:30077065-30377065 GCF_963924715.1 Thunnus thynnus | reverse complement strand
GTGTGTGTGTGTAGGGAAGACAATAGCAAGATGGCTGCAGTCACCTGGTGACTGAGCACATGGCATGCCGACACTTTGGCTGATAAAGGGAACTACAGGGATAAAAGGCCAGACCATGTGGTGTCTTGAACCACATGTGCTGCCTGAACCAAAGTTTGCCAAACTAGGTTTTAACCTCTTAATTGTGTGGTTCTCTATTCAAGGCCAATTGGTGTATGCTAAAGGTGCCAGGTTAAAACGAGGTTAGTTGCATGCAAGGCCTAGTTACTGGATGTAACATGTGTTAAGCATGCTAACATTAACCTAGCGGTGTGGCTATGCAGTAATCTGACTATAGGCAACAAGGACATCACAACAACAGTTCAATGTATAACCTTAACCAAATCAATACACGTACAGTACATTGTTTGAGTTAAACATTCTTGCTTAGCCGTACTATGCTTCACTGTGTTGCTAGGCTATGCCCAGTTGTTACCAGTCCATGAAGGAAGAGATGCTTTGTGGTGTCCTGCTTTGTAGCCAGTGAATCCGTGGGTGAGTCAGGCTGAGAAGGCTTTGGCTCTGAAGCTGAAAGATGCAGGCGTTGCTGGGCAGACAGCACTCCAGTCGTGCAGAGGGCCCAGGTCACTCCTTGGTGTAGAGTTAGCGGCAAGCTAACTCCATTTCGCGGCTCCTGTACTTGTTAAACTGGCCAGCAGACTTGTGTGTTAGCTGCTGGCACAAGGAAACTTAGTTTCTGAGTCTTAGGCAGGCTCTCGCGTCTTCTGCCGTAAAGAAGACTGTGTGTGTCTGCTGTGAGCAGGCCACACAAGAGAGCAGAGATGGTGTGAAAGAGAGCAAGGAGCTGCTCCTGCTGCAGCTCGTGGAGAAAAGAGAGAGATAAGAGGGGAATCTCTAGTTTTGATAACCTGGATCCATGGGTGGAGCTTCACACTTTGGGTGCAAACCCCCAGGGCTCAGGTTTCTTGGAGTCTTGAAACATGTGGTAAACTGTGGTCCACATGTAGTCCCAACATCCCCCCTTTGGTCCTAGGATTGCACCTGATGTGTGATCCTGGGAGCACAAGCATACATGTACTGTATGGTCCACAGTTGAGTTCAAGAGTTCATTTGTCAGTTCATTCAAGTTTGTAACATCTGGGCAGTGGTTAACACTATCTATCTTGGCTAAGCAAGAACAGTCAGAATTACAAAACAAAAGCATGATAGACAACAACAAAGGCATAGTCCTAAATAACATAACCTGGGTTTCTCATTACTCTTTGGGTTAGTGAGAACAGGAATGTTAGTGGTGTAACTTTGTTAAGGTGAGATGCAGAGAGAGTGGCACCTAAAATGATAAAGCCAATTCTGGAGTGTCCAAGAGTGTTTGTTGTTTCACTCATTGGATCTGATGACACTACTGACTACTCAATGTAGTACTCAGTCTGATCTTGGCAGACTTTACAATTTTGTCCTTCAGGCAAGTGTAGCTGCAGAAGGATGTCATTATATTTCCAAAAATCCCAAAGTCCTAATGGCTGTATCATTGTTTGTTTGGCACTATGTCCTAAACATGTGGTGGGTGAGGACATGTGTATGACTACTTCTGAAACTACCTAATCAAGTGTCCTAAGCTAGTGTTTTGCAAAGTGATCCTATTGACAAAATACTACCAAGGAGTTGATCCAATTGTACTTGCAAAGTAGGACAGTGGTGTCTGAGCTGAATCAGAATTTACGCTTTCCTCAACTAATAGCAGGCTGTCTGGCTATTACTGAGTTTAGAATAACTGAGGTTGCTACTGTTGCTAACGAACCCAAGTTTACCTATGTAACTGCAGGAAAGGTAAGGCACTGGTATCTGTCTTACTGTCAGTACAGGGGTGGACTGTGTTGCTGTCTAGAATTGTGAGAAGCGAGCTCTAGAGCTCTTGTGCCTTAAGTTTCTAACTTGTGGCTCAGGGCTGTAACACTCCGTGTAGCCAGAGGGAGAGAGACATTCAGAGGCACTGTCACTGTCTGATAGATGGTGACCATGTACTGAACTGTGGTCAGAGATGCTGTGGTCATCATCTGATCTGTCCATTGTCTGGTCACACTTCTGGGCCAGAATCTCTGCGTATGGCCTTCTAAAGCTTCTACTGTGTGAATGCCTATCTCGACGCAGTTGGTGGGCATGGCGCTTACGCTCAGTGTCCCTATGCTGCCTTTTGTCACCCCCCTTTGGACTGTTCTGAGGGTGATCTTTTGAGGCAGCAGACCTGTATGACGCTTCAGTGTTTGAGCTGGCAGGCTCAATTGTTTTCCCTCCTGCTTTGGAAGTGACAGCAGTTTCCCAAGCCACCTGTGTCATCTTTCTTATCTCACACAGTGAAGGGTTACCTTGGTGCGTCATAAGTACAACGTGAGTGCGTACGCATGGATGAAGGTTCTGCAAGAATAAGGACTTGAATGTGGGGTTTTCTTCTAAGCCTGGTGCATTCTTGCCCTGGAAGTATGCATGCCTCAAACGTTGGTAATAATCCCTGGGATGTTCACGACGGGAATGTTTAACTTGGAGGGCTGCAACCATTGATGTGGTCTCGTCAGCAGTAAAAGAGAATTCTTCTACTAGTGCTTGACGGAGCTCTTGGTAGTCATTTCTGACTCTGGAAGGTTGTGATTGTATAAACTTGTGTACAGCTTTAGAGCTGGTTTTCCACACAAGTTTAACTTTCTCACTTTGGGTTGCATGGGGCAGGTCAACTAGATTGTATTCTAGTTCTCTAAAGTAATCTTCAATGTGGTGATTACAGCTGTCTGGGTCAAAATGATCAATGTCCTTAGCTATGAGCTCAAGCACTTTAAGGCGGGGACACTGTGAAGTCATTTCTGGTGAAGACAAGACTAAACTAGCACTATCATGGACATGTGCATCACGTACTACAGTTCTCTCTGGTTGAAGGGCAGGGGCTGAACAACTGTTATCACTTTCCTGATAGTGCTGAGGAGAGGCTGAACAGTTCTGGGATGATCTAGTCCCCCCTTCGGAAGGATGAGCACGGATGAATGTGTCATGTATCGGTGGCTGAGAAAAACACTGGGCAGAATATCTTCTAGAGGATAAACTACATGTCTCTTCAGTGTCTGTTTCAGAGAGATGGGAACTCAGGTAGCTGTTAGCTCTGTCTCTCAGTGGAGGTTGAGAAGCTGACTTCATTCCCAAGAACTTAGGGTCAGTTGGAGAGGGAGTTAACCTTTCATTATGGGAGGAGTGTGAATCGGAATAACCGGAATCACATTGGCTGAATGACTGTAGTGGGGCAGGACATTCTGACCTAAGCCTTAACAATTCCTCCTTGTGTGAGCAGAGATTTAACTCTGCTGAGTACAGGTCTTCTAAATAGCGCATGGCTTTCTTATTGGCTGTCTGAACCTCATGGAGGAGGCAAGCATTTTGCGCTCTAAGGAAATCTACCTCCTTTTCTAGGGCTGCTCTGCTCTGACAGGCAAGGCTGGTTTGCCTGTGGAAGTTCAGAAGCAAGCATAACAATGGATCTTTGGATGAGGTCTGTGCATCATTCCTGTCCTTGAGTAGTGAGTCTATCTCTTTCCTGCACTCACTGAAATTCAACCTGCTGATGAATTCTGGGTAGCCAGGTTCTAGGCTCTGTGCTAGGGAGGAAATAAACTGCTCTACACAGGGGTTCTCCATTGTTGTATCCGGAACGGAGGATTAGATTAACAGTTGACTAGTACAACAAAACAATGTGGTTGGCTATGGTGTTGCGTGGCAGACACTTTGTGGTGTAGTTTGGGCAGTACACTAGCCTAACCAAACAATGTTGTGGCTTACACTATGGGGAGTAGCTTCCTGTGGAGGAGGGGTAGCTACGACACCGTCTAGTGGCTCTAGTGGGCACAACAGATTTCAACATGCACTAACTGAGATGCAGCGCAGTAACAGTCAGAGGATTGTTTCTTAAAGTTGACTCAGGCTGGAATGCATGGCAGTAACAGCTAGAGGATAACTTCTAAGTTTCACAGGGCTGGTAGCACACTGTGGCTCTATCTCACAGGCTCTATTTCTTACTCAGGCTGGAATGCATGGCAGTAACAGCCAGGTACAAACTCTCTATGTGTCACAGGGCCGGTGGCACACTGTGGTTTAATTAACAAGGGGAGCACTTGAATTAACAACTAATTCTGACAGCTTGACTGGATGGCATTGAATGTGTGCTATTCGAATGCTGAACCAAAATTCTTACACTTCCTACAGAGTAGGTTTAACCTGAGTGGCTAGCAGCAACAGCAAGCTCTTAGTTTAACACTACGAGGGCTTAAAGTGGTAGTTATCAACAACTCAAGATTTGGGTTACCAATTGCTTTAGCGAAAATTGATTTGAAAAAATCAATTCTCCCAACACTTCACTTGTTTGTAAGTACAGCTAGATATCTTCTCCTGTGGCAGACTGGTCGTGTTAAATATAAAGACTTTTGGATAGTCTAAAGGTTTTAGATTCCAGAATTTTGGTACTGGCCAAAATTATGCTGAAATTAATATTGCACAATTATGAATAATTGCCAACAATACTCTGCCTCACGCGGGGCGTCATTTTGTTCGGCCGTGGCTACAAGTTTGGCTATCAGCAATAAGTAATGATTATCAAAGATAATTGTTAATTATTAAAATCAATAAAATTATTAATAAGAATTAATAATAACGGGGCACCACCCTGGACTCAGGGAAAAAGATAGCCAATTCAGTCTCAAAGTGTACTAATCTATGAATTTGGGACTTTGATTAATAATTAATTTAATAACTATAAACAAAATCACCATATCAATAGCTAGTTATGGTTGAAGGACTTGGAGTTCTTTACAGAGCAGAGGTTGGCAAAACTCATTCTTGTGCAACATTAAAACAGACAACAGGTATATCCAAAAGCATTTATTTAACAAAAGGGTAAAAGCAACACACAATACTAATCTAGCTAAGTGTATCTATATACAAGTGTGAATGTGTGAGTGTGTGTGTGTGTGTGTGTGTGTGTGTGTGTGTGTGTGTGTGTGTGTAGGGAAGACAATAGCAAGATGGCTGCAGTCACCTGGTGACTGAGCACATGGCATGCCGACACTTTGGCTGATAAAGGGAACTACAGGGATAAAAGGCCAGACCATGTGGTGTCTTGAACCACATGTGCTGCCTGAACCAAAGTTTGCCAAACTAGGTTTTAACCTCTTAATTGTGTGGTTCTCTATTCAAGGCCAATTGGTGTATGCTAAAGGTGCCAGGTTAAAACGAGGTTAGTTGCATGCAAGGCCTAGTTACTGGATGTAACATGTGTTAAGCATGCTAACATTAACCTTGCGGTGTGGCTATGCAGTAATCTGACTATAGGCAACAAGGACATCACAACAACAGTTCAATGTATAACCTTAACCAAATCAATACACATACAGTACATTGTTTGAGTTAAACATTCTTGCTTAGCCGTACTATGCTTCACTGTGTTGCTAGGCTATGCCCAGTTGTTACCAGTCCATGAAGGAAGAGATGCTTTGTGGTGTCCTGCTTTGTAGCCAGTGAATCCGTGGGTGAGTCAGGCTGAGAAGGCTTTGGCTCTGAAGCTGAAAGATGCAGGCGTTGCTGGGCAGACAGCACTCCAGTCGTGCAGAGGGCCCAGGTCACTCCTTGGTGTAGAGTTAGCGGCAAGCTAACTCCATTTCGCGGCTCCTGTACTTGTTAAACTGGCCAGCAGACTTGTGTGTTAGCTGCTGGCACAAGGAAACTTAGTTTCTGAGTCTTAGGCAGGCTCTCGCGTCTTCTGCCGTAAAGAAGACTGTGTGTGTCTGCTGTGAGCAGGCCACACAAGAGAGCAGAGATGGTGTGAAAGAGAGCAAGGAGCTGCTCCTGCTGCAGCTCGTGGAGAAAAGAGAGAGATAAGAGGGGAATCTCTAGTTTTGATAACCTGGATCCATGGGTGGAGCTTCACACTTTGGGTGCAAACCCCCAGGGCTCAGGTTTCTTGGAGTCTTGAAACATGTGGTAAACTGTGGTCCACATGTAGTCCCAACATCCCCCCTTTGGTCCTAGGATTGCACCTGATGTGTGATCCTGGGAGCACAAGCATACATGTACTGTATGGTCCACAGTTGAGTTCAAGAGTTCATTTGTCAGTTCATTCAAGTTTGTAACATCTGGGCAGTGGTTAACACTATCTATCTTGGCTAAGCAAGAACAGTCAGAATTACAAAACAAAAGCATGATAGACAACAACAAAGGCATAGTCCTAAATAACATAACCTGGGTTTCTCATTACTCTTTGGGTTAGTGAGAACAGGAATGTTAGTGGTGTAACTTTGTTAAGGTGAGATGCAGAGAGAGTGGCACCTAAAATGATAAAGCCAATTCTGGAGTGTCCAAGAGTGTTTGTTGTTTCACTCATTGGATCTGATGACACTACTGACTACTCAATGTAGTACTCAGTCTGATCTTGGCAGACTTTACAATTTTGTCCTTCAGGCAAGTGTAGCTGCAGAAGGATGTCATTATATTTCCAAAAATCCCAAAGTCCTAATGGCTGTATCATTGTTTGTTTGGCACTATGTCCTAAACATGTGGTGGGTGAGGACATGTGTATGACTACTTCTGAAACTACCTAATCAAGTGTCCTAAGCTAGTGTTTTGCAAAGTGATCCTATTGACAAAATACTACCAAGGAGTTGATCCAATTGTACTTGCAAAGTAGGACAGTGGTGTCTGAGCTGAATCAGAATTTACGCTTTCCTCAACTAATAGCAGGCTGTCTGGCTATTACTGAGTTTAGAATAACTGAGGTTGCTACTGTTGCTAACGAACCCAAGTTTACCTATGTAACTGCAGGAAAGGTAAGGCACTGGTATCTGTCTTACTGTCAGTACAGGGGTGGACTGTGTTGCTGTCTAGAATTGTGAGAAGCGAGCTCTAGAGCTCTTGTGCCTTAAGTTTCTAACTTGTGGCTCAGGGCTGTAACGCTCCGTGTAGCCAGAGGGAGAGAGACATTCAGAGGCACTGTCACTGTCTGATAGATGGTGACCATGTACTGAACTGTGGTCAGAGATGCTGTGGTCATCATCTGATCTGTCCATTGTCTGGTCACACTTCTGGGCCAGAATCTCTGCGTATGGCCTTCTAAAGCTTCTACTGTGTGAATGCCTATCTCGACGCAGTTGGTGGGCATGGCGCTTACGCTCAGTGTCCCTATGCTGCCTTTTGTCACCCCCCTTTGGACTGTTCTGAGGGTGATCTTTTGAGGCAGCAGACCTGTATGACGCTTCAGTGTTTGAGCTGGCAGGCTCAATTGTTTTCCCTCCTGCTTTGGAAGTGACAGCAGTTTCCCAAGCCACCTGTGTCATCTTTCTTATCTCACACAGTGAAGGGTTACCTTGGTGCATCATAAGTACAACGTGAGTGCGTACGCATGGATGAAGGTTCTGCAAGAATAAGGACTTGAATGTGGGGTTTTCTTCTAAGCCTGGTGCATTCTTGCCCTGGAAGTATGCATGCCTCAAACGTTGGTAATAATCCCTGGGATGTTCACGACGGGAATGTTTAACTTGGAGGGCTGCAACCATTGATGTGGTCTCGTCAGCAGTAAAAGAGAATTCTTCTACTAGTGCTTGACGGAGCTCTTGGTAGTCATTTCTGACTCTGGAAGGTTGTGATTGTATAAACTTGTGTACAGCTTTAGAGCTGGTTTTCCACACAAGTTTAACTTTCTCACTTTGGGTTGCATGGGGCAGGTCAACTAGATTGTATTCTAGTTCTCTAAAGTAATCTTCAATGTGGTGATTACAGCTGTCTGGGTCAAAATGATCAATGTCCTTAGCTATGAGCTCAAGCACTTTAAGGCGGGGACACTGTGAAGTCATTTCTGGTGAAGACAAGACTAAACTAGCACTATCATGGACATGTGCATCACGTACTACAGTTCTCTCTGGTTGAAGGGCAGGGGCTGAACAACTGTTATCACTTTCCTGATAGTGCTGAGGAGAGGCTGAACAGTTCTGGGATGATCTAGTCCCCCCTTCGGAAGGATGAGCACGGATGAATGTGTCATGTATCGGTGGCTGAGAAAAACACTGGGCAGAATATCTTCTAGAGGATAAACTACATGTCTCTTCAGTGTCTGTTTCAGAGAGATGGGAACTCAGGTAGCTGTTAGCTCTGTCTCTCAGTGGAGGTTGAGAAGCTGACTTCATTCCCAAGAACTTAGGGTCAGTTGGAGAGGGAGTTAACCTTTCATTATGGGAGGAGTGTGAATCGGAATAACCGGAATCACATTGGCTGAATGACTGTAGTGGGGCAGGACATTCTGACCTAAGCCTTAACAATTCCTCCTTGTGTGAGCAGAGATTTAACTCTGCTGAGTACAGGTCTTCTAAATAGCGCATGGCTTTCTTATTGGCTGTCTGAACCTCATGGAGGAGGCAAGCATTTTGCGCTCTAAGGAAATCTACCTCCTTTTCTAGGGCTGCTCTGCTCTGACAGGCAAGGCTGGTTTGCCTGTGGAAGTTCAGAAGCAAGCATAACAATGGATCTTTGGATGAGGTCTGTGCATCATTCCTGTCCTTGAGTAGTGAGTCTATCTCTTTCCTGCACTCACTGAAATTCAACCTGCTGATGAATTCTGGGTAGCCAGGTTCTAGGCTCTGTGCTAGGGAGGAAATAAACTGCTCTACACAGGGGTTCTCCATTGTTGTATCCGGAACGGAGGATTAGATTAACAGTTGACTAGTACAACAAAACAATGTGGTTGGCTATGGTGTTGCGTGGCAGACACTTTGTGGTGTAGTTTGGGCAGTACACTAGCCTAACCAAACAATGTTGTGGCTTACACTATGGGGAGTAGCTTCCTGTGGAGGAGGGGTAGCTACGACACCGTCTAGTGGCTCTAGTGGGCACAACAGATTTCAACATGCACTAACTGAGATGCAGCGCAGTAACAGTCAGAGGATTGTTTCTTAAAGTTGACTCAGGCTGGAATGCATGGCAGTAACAGCTAGAGGATAACTTCTAAGTTTCACAGGGCTGGTAGCACACTGTGGCTCTATCTCACAGGCTCTATTTCTTACTCAGGCTGGAATGCATGGCAGTAACAGCCAGGTACAAACTCTCTATGTGTCACAGGGCCGGTGGCACACTGTGGTTTAATTAACAAGGGGAGCACTTGAATTAACAACTAATTCTGACAGCTTGACTGGATGGCATTGAATGTGTGCTATTCGAATGCTGAACCAAAATTCTTACACTTCCTACAGAGTAGGTTTAACCTGAGTGGCTAGCAGCAACAGCAAGCTCTTAGTTTAACACTACGAGGGCTTAAAGTGGTAGTTATCAACAACTCAAGATTTGGGTTACCAATTGCTTTAGCGAAAATTGATTTGAAAAAATCAATTCTCCCAACACTTCACTTGTTTGTAAGTACAGCTAGATATCTTCTCCTGTGGCAGACTGGTCGTGTTAAATATAAAGACTTTTGGATAGTCTAAAGGTTTTAGATTCCAGAATTTTGGTACTGGCCAAAATTATGCTGAAATTAATATTGCACAATTATGAATAATTGCCAACAATACTCTGCCTCACGCGGGGCGTCATTTTGTTCGGCCGTGGCTACAAGTTTGGCTATCAGCAATAAGTAATGATTATCAAAGATAATTGTTAATTATTAAAATCAATAAAATTATTAATAAGAATTAATAATAACGGGGCACCACCCTGGACTCAGGGAAAAAGATAGCCAATTCAGTCTCAAAGTGTACTAATCTATGAATTTGGGACTTTGATTAATAATTAATTTAATAACTATAAACAAAATCACCATATCAATAGCTAGTTATGGTTGAAGGACTTGGAGTTCTTTACAGAGCAGAGGTTGGCAAAACTCATTCTTGTGCAACATTAAAACAGACAACAGGTATATCCAAAAGCATTTATTTAACAAAAGGGTAAAAGCAACACACAATACTAATCTAGCTAAGTGTATCTATATACAAGTGTGAATGTGTGAGTGTGTGTGTGTGTGTGTGTGTGTGTGTGTGTGTGTGTGTGTGTGTGTAGGGAAGACAATAGCAAGATGGCTGCAGTCACCTGGTGACTGAGCACATGGCATGCCGACACTTTGGCTGATAAAGGGAACTACAGGGATAAAAGGCCAGACCATGTGGTGTCTTGAACCACATGTGCTGCCTGAACCAAAGTTTGCCAAACTAGGTTTTAACCTCTTAATTGTGTGGTTCTCTATTCAAGGCCAATTGGTGTATGCTAAAGGTGCCAGGTTAAAACGAGGTTAGTTGCATGCAAGGCCTAGTTACTGGATGTAACATGTGTTAAGCATGCTAACATTAACCTAGCGGTGTGGCTATGCAGTAATCTGACTATAGGCAACAAGGACATCACAACAACAGTTCAATGTATAACCTTAACCAAATCAATACACGTACAGTACATTGTTTGAGTTAAACATTCTTGCTTAGCCGTACTATGCTTCACTGTGTTGCTAGGCTATGCCCAGTTGTTACCAGTCCATGAAGGAAGAGATGCTTTGTGGTGTCCTGCTTTGTAGCCAGTGAATCCGTGGGTGAGTCAGGCTGAGAAGGCTTTGGCTCTGAAGCTGAAAGATGCAGGCGTTGCTGGGCAGACAGCACTCCAGTCGTGCAGAGGGCCCAGGTCACTCCTTGGTGTAGAGTTAGCGGCAAGCTAACTCCATTTCGCGGCTCCTGTACTTGTTAAACTGGCCAGCAGACTTGTGTGTTAGCTGCTGGCACAAGGAAACTTAGTTTCTGAGTCTTAGGCAGGCTCTCGCGTCTTCTGCCGTAAAGAAGACTGTGTGTGTCTGCTGTGAGCAGGCCACACAAGAGAGCAGAGATGGTGTGAAAGAGAGCAAGGAGCTGCTCCTGCTGCAGCTCGTGGAGAAAAGAGAGAGATAAGAGGGGAATCTCTAGTTTTGATAACCTGGATCCATGGGTGGAGCTTCACACTTTGGGTGCGAACCCCCAGGGCTCAGGTTTCTTGGAGTCTTGAAACATGTGGTAAACTGTGGTCCACATGTAGTCCCAACATAGTGATGTAACATTTTTGAGTGCAATTATACTGCATGTGTTGATGTGTTTGACCTTATGCAGGTAAAGATGATAAAGTTATTTTTTCAGCAAATTTGAGTTTACAGTTTTTTATGCAAATGAAGTGAAGCCTTTGAACTAGTTCAGGCAGTTCAAATCTGCCACTACACTCACATGCCATTATCTTATTACTGCAACAAACATACAACACTGGTGTACTAAAACTGTCGCTCTGCGCTCTGCTCACTCTTTTGCTGCATGCCTGCTGTCATGTTGTGTTGAGCTTGCTGTTGTACTTGTGAAGAGTAATGAGGTCAGAGTCTAAACAGCAAACATCAAGAAAACATTAACTGAACATGTTTTACATTCACATGAGTTGTTTCATTAATTTAATTTATCAATGAAATCCTTTTGCAAGACTAAATTATTTAATGGTGAGTTTTAAGGTTTGTTTAAATGTATAATGATGTATTTGCTAAGGTGTTATAACAATGACGCATTTGATGTAAAATATACGTTTTACACAGTAAATGCAAATTCTGATGATGCAAGTTTGAAATACATGCTTATAACATACAGTACATGTAATATAATGATAATGTAAGCATTACAATACAAATCTGGTTATATACTTTCTGGTGGTGTAGCTGTTAAGCTTAGGTTGACTTACATGACTTTATACAAAGTAATTAAATCTTATTTATGTGGTAGATTCAATTTTGGTTGGTAGGAGAGAGCATATTTAAGGTGACAACAAGCAATATTATTATGGAAATTCTGATGAGGCAACTCTAATTACATAGGGTATTTTATTCCAAGTCCGGAGACATTTTTTTTTTTTTTGAACAAATTCTAATAAGTAGTGTGTTTATGAACTTTTTTAGTGCCTTAGAGGTTTTGTGGTACATTTTATACAAATGCATGGTGGCAGTGCATTTTCAGAGCTGTTCTGTTTCTGTAGTTGCAGTTGTGTTAAAAAGTGTCATCAGTTGTTCTCAGCTGTTGTCTTGAGCTGAGACCAGAGTCCTGAAGCAACAGGGTGTTGTAGCTAGTTACCTTATTGTCTTGTATGCTCTGTGTGGAGCAACACGCAAAATGATCAACTTATTAAAAAGGCCTTCACAAACAGCTCATCAGACAGGGAATACAGTTAGTAATACAATAGGAACACAGACAGTGCAGGTGTGTGGGCACTAAGCCCAGAGATGGGAGGACTGCTCTGCTCTGTAAAGGTCTTCTTTGACCGCAGTATACAGTGTAGTCAGGAAAATATGTGCAATCTCCTGACAACTCCTAACCACACAAGTCAAACTCAGTCTGAGAAAAAGAGAAATACAATACAGTTCTCAGGAACTGTATAGTGATGTGTTTTAATTTAGCCAAGCTGGTGTTGGGTTCTAATGATGGCAATGCCAGGTAATTGAGCCGCTTTTGCTCCAGAGCAAGAAACTAACTGCCAAGGCCAAGAATGATTTAAAAAGTTAAATACTGAGTTTTTGTTTTCAGTTTATTTACTAAGGTTTTTTTCAATTAGGGTTTAGAACTGGACATATCTACAAATTCAGAGAGTGGTGTAGTTAAATTACAAATGTATGCTGCACAAGGCAACTAGTTAGAGGTTCCAAATAGAAGTAAGCCAGAATTGTTTGAACTGTGAAAGATATTTCAGTTAACTGATATGACCTGTGGAAGAAGTATTCAGATCCTTTACTTAAGTAAAAGTACCAATACAGCAATTTTAAAAATGCCATTACAAGTGAAAGTCCTTCATGAAAAATCCTACTGAAGTAAAAGTATGTAAGTATTATCAGCTTGATGTAGTTACAGTATTGCAGTAGGGGAGACCAGGGACAGTTGTAACACTTTTTGCAATTTTCCTGATAAATCAAAAACCATTTACACTGGAATAGTTAATTTGCTATATTATACTTCAATGTGTCAACTAGTGAAAAAATGTATTTAAATGAAATATGTACAGGTTGCAAAATTGATTTAAATACAGTCACTCCATTGTTACAACTGTCCCAGTGTACAGGGACAGTTGTAACATGTCTAAAATATACATAATTAATCAATCAAATACTCAGAATGAAAAAGATTATTTAACATCCATGTTATTGTGACTATTCATTTCTTTTTTAAAAAAAATAATGAATACCTTTTTTTCATACTACATGACAAAAAAGAGGGGAAGCCATCAAATTATAATGCAAGAAAATTATTTAATGGGTAGAACACACATCCTCAAAAAGGTTTAAACATGAAATCAAAATGGATTAGTTTGAGGACAACATTCAGTACAGGGTCACATGGCAAATGCCATATGATTTGGCCACTGTCCTGACTCATTTATCCTGTTTTATGCCATCTGAAGCCCTCTCCAGCAAAAGAAGTGGGACTCCCCTGTGTATCTTCCTCTTTCTGATATTTAGCATGCTGTAAGCAAACACGTGTTTCCACTGACTATTAGCATGCAACTAATTATCATTAACTTAGTATGTAATTTTATGACATTTTACATTTCATTTTCTATCTGTCCATCCATCCATCCATCCAATCATCCATCCATCCATCCATCCATCCATCCAGTTAATGTAGGTCTTATATGAATTAAACTTGGTTTAGGTAACAAGGCGTTACAACCATCCCAGTATCACTAGCCATGCTTTCAACTCATGTGAACTAGGTTGACTGCTAGTTTGACACACGCTGGCCATTTCTATTTTTAGCTTACAAAACAGTGATTCAAATAATACTTGTTTGGATTCCTAGACATTTGATCTCAGGACAGTATCCAAATACATCTGTTAAAATGTAACAAGTTAAAGTTTTACCTCAAAAAAACACTTTTTCTGGTAACTTTCAAAGTGCCTCCTTTTTTGTAAGGAAGAAGACAATCTAACTGAGCATGTGTAGAGTGAGTGTAATCACTGTAGCTTGTTTCTGATTGGAGGAATTCAAGGTGTTACGACTGTCTCATGTTACAACTGTCCCTGGCCTCCCCTAGTGGTTTGGTCCCTCTGTCTGATATATTTTTATATACAACATCATAAGATTATTGAGACTGAAGCATCAGTGTGTAAGCAGCATGTTACTGTTGTAGCTGCTGGAGGTGGAGCTAGTTTAAACTATTTTATATACAGTTAGCTAGTTTAGGTTCCCAAACTAGGGGTCTGGCCCCTCCGAAGGGTCACCAGATAAATCTGAGGGGTCGTGAGATGCTTAATGGGAGAGGACAAAAGAAAAAACAAAGTTCTGATACACAAATATGTTTTCAGTTTTTGGACTTTTTCTCTAATCTTTGATTTCTGTTTAAATATTGGATAATGTGAACATTTACTGAAAAGAAATCATGTGAGAAGTTTTGAGGAAAAAAATCACTATTTGGTGGAGCTGTTAAAAACTCATAGACATCTGAAATGTGACCCTGACTACACACTGCTTTTTGTAAGATGTCAAAAGCCAAAAAGGTTGGAAAGCACTAGTTTCATCTATAACAATGTGTTGTATTTTAAAAGCTTGTTATGTTTTCCATTGTGTCAAGTCTTCATCTGAAAAAGTAACTAAAGCTGTCAAATAAATGTATTGGAGTAGAAAGTGTGGTGTATTTTCATTAAATGTCATTGGTGTGCTTAAAGACAATATTAAGCTATGCAGATTGATTTTATAAGTTTATAAGCAATAAGGGCTAGTGTGATACAATTTGTATTGGTGTAGTTATAATCTCATGAACCATATTTAATCACAATGTACGTATAGAGGCACGGTAGAAGAATCATAATCATACACTGGAGAAATTTGAGTGAGGCCAGAAGACAACTTGGCAATAATGGTGTAAAATGATTCCCAGTACTTATATATAAAAATTGGATATAATCAGGTAGAATTGAATATGCCAGTACATATCCTCAAACTGCTCAAAACCTGTTTTGAAGAGTTTTGACCAACAACGAGTGACGGAGATAAAAGTAACATAATAATTGGTCAAAAATTAGGGAGGGTGGATGATAAGGTGTGACCTAAGCCGACCCAAGGACATAAAAACAATGCCCCAAAGAAAAAACCTTTGGAGCGATTTGGTTCTTTGTAAAAGTGCTACTTGCTCCCCTTTTTTTGCCGGCAATAAAAGAACACTTTGCTGCTTGGACCTCTGACTCCCTTTTTATTTTCAAGAGAGAGTTTTTTGCTCTGGTACCTTTTTCTGCAACAATTTGATACAAAAAAAGTACAATATTTCCCTCTGAAATGTAGTGGAGTATCGAATGGAAGTGGTATCAAATGGAAATACTCAAGTAAAGTACAAGTGCCTCAAAGCTGTATGGTACAAAAAATACAGTACTTGAGTAAATGTACTTAGCTACTTTCAACCGCTGATTGCTATGTCAGATTTATTAAAAATACAACTTGCCAACTCACTAAATTTGTCGCTACAAGGCTTTTTCAACAATGAAATACATTTATAAATATATTTTATAAAATGAAATGAGAGCTAGTTCAGTGTGAAATATGTCTCAACATCTGAGCATTCCAGGTGTGAAGTCACTTTGTTTGTGCACCTTCCTGTCTTGGTCAGGCAGGCAATTCCCTCACACCACAAATAGTCAAAGTGGATCTTAGTCCACTAAGTGTAGCTCTAAATGGGTAAAACAGCTGTCAGTCAGGCTCCCCTGCCAGTTTATTGGAGGGCTTGTGGTTTCCTGTGTTTCATCATCCAGTCTCATTCAGCCATAATCTGCCCAATCTGAACAACTTCCTGAGCATGAGAAAATTCCCTGGCTGCATATTCTACGTTCCACTGTCACACTGTGGTATTAGACTTACAAAGGTTACCATCACATTATTACACACATTTAACTAGGACTGAACAAATACACATCTGAAAAGCTTTTGACTGTGCTCTCTCAGTTTCTATAGCAAAGGGATAGCATATTGTATTTTGCTTCATTTTTCTATCCTAAATCAAAAAGTCAGTGAGATCCACAACCTGACTCACAATATTTCAACACTGCTGATCTTTCAGTTAAGCTAATTATTTGAACAAACATGTAGCAGTTGTAGATTTTTCACAGATGGCCTTTTCTAATATTTCCCAGATGAGCCAGGTCCTGGAGACGACACAGGGTGTCTGTAAAATCTGTGAGAATTCCAGAGCAGGCACATCCATGGTCAGAGACACAGATTTCAATATCTGTTTTCATTTTCTGCTCTCATGAAAGATAGAATTTCTTACTCTCGCAGCTCGGACTCACCAGATTTGTTGAAACATTCTCAAAAGTTTGAGGACTCCTACTTCAGCATACACCACCTATCAGCACCAGCGCAGTGCTGTAAACCGTACTAAATCATTTAGTCAGGAAAGCAAAGCAGGCAGTCCGGTCGAATGTGGAAAAGTCTTCAGTTGGCTGTGTTTATCTTGGCATGCGTGCAGCAATGACAACATGACCCTTCCTGCTAAAGGAAAGCAGCTCCCTGAGAGGTCAAGGTAGGAGGTTCATCTAAGATCAGGAGTGACGCTGGCCAGATGCATTCCACCAACTCCAGCTTTTTATCCTCATCTCACTGCAAACACACACCTGGATCATAAATGACATATACATATAACAGGAATATTATCAAATGGAGGATCTGACAATCTTCTAAGAGTAAGAGAATGTTCTTAAATCCAAAATGTATGTATGATGGCAGATGAAGGGAATCAGCTTTTTGTAGCAAAGTCATTGTACTGAATTTCATATTGTATATATTTCTATGAAACTACCTACTGTATGTAATGATGAACTGTTTATCCATCAGCCCAGCCCTGTAGCATGGGTTGCCAGCACAGGTTTTGGTTTGACTTTTGTATAGACATGATGGTGCCAAGCCTGATAACTTCACTGTGACTACAAGACTTCAGGAACCTGCACTGCTTAATTAATTTACCAACAATTTCTGAAAATGATGCTGGATTCCAAGCATGTACAATTGATGCATATGATGTGATTACATCACAATAAAAATTCATCATGTCTGATAAAAGAAACTATAAGTTGAATTTGTCTTTTATTATCCCAAGCATACATCCCACATTTGAACTGGCTCTTTTTTTTAGTTATTGCATTGTTTTTTTTTTGTTTGTTTGTTTTTTCAGATGTATAGCTTTTTAAAAATTGATATACAAATTTAACAAAATATGAGCGGCACTGATGCAAATAGGAGCACACAGGTGGACTGCATTTCTCGGTCCATTCTTCTATAGACAGCCAAAGTCAAACTGAACTTTCAGATTCTGTTGCAGAAATAGGACATTAGACATTCTTTTTCTAAGGGATTCTTTCTTCTTGTTTTGTTAGTTGTGTCTAATTTTAGGTTCAGAAGCATATTAAAATCCCCTGCACATATGAGGGTACCATATGCTTCTATGGAAATCAGATTGAATAGAACAGAGTGACTTTTTTATGTTCCAATTTGCCCTTTACCAGAACAAATCTACCCTCCTTATCTTTATGTTCCGAGACCACTTCGAAGCAAACCGAATTTGAAATTAATATTGCAACCCCTCTCTTTTTTCCTTCTCTATATGATGAGAAAAAAGAATTTCTAAAACCCATGTTTTAGAAAAGCTGATAAATGTGACCGTGCCTGAATCAAAAAAACAAGAACGTGTTGCTGCTCAGCACGTTCCACGCGCGGACCGCAGATGTCGTAGGCCGGCGGCAGCGTGCCGACAAGAAGCCCGCCGTCGTTCTGGACTACAACTCCAACAAAGGCGGCGTGGACGACCTGGACAAAGTCGTCGCCACCTACAGCTGCAGGAGGATGACGGCGCACTGGCCCCTCGCCGTCTTCCACAACGTTCTCGACGTGTCCTCCTACAACGCCTTCGTGATATGGAGAGAGCTCAACCCCGACTGGCTGCCTGGCAAGCGCAACAAGAGGAGGGTGTTTCTCGAGCAGCTAGGCAAGGTGCTCGGCAGGCGAGCCCTCCGTTTGATGAGCGGAGCCGAAGCGACCGCGGCAGTTGTGAAAACCTATTGACGGCCGGCGGCCGCCAGAGGCGGTGGCGGCGGCAGCGGAGGGGTTCCTCCTCCTCCTCCTCCTCTCTCTTCTTCTTCTTCCTCCGTGTCTGCTCCTTCGCTGGGGGTTGAGCCTCCCGCCTCGACCCAGGTCCAGGCCCAGGTCCAGGCCCGGGCCCGGGCCCCTGTCAAACCGCCCATCCCTGCGAGTAAGAGGAAGAGGTGTCAGGTCTGTCCCTCCAAGAAGGACTGTAAAACGCACAACGTCTGCCGTGGCTGCGAGAAATACATATGCAGAGGCTGTGCGCTCCTGTACTGCCCCGCGTGTGCCAACTCCTCCCACTGCTCGTCCTTGGAGCGTGGGTCGGTTTGACCCAGCGCGAGAGGACACCGGGTGTGTACGGAACGGGAAGGGGCGACAGGAGGGATGTGTATGCGGAGGCTGTGCGCTCCTGTGCTGCCCCGCGTGTGCCAACTTCTCCGGCTGCTCGTCCTTGGAGCCGTGGGTCGGTTTGACCCGGCACGAGAGGACATCGGGTGTGTACGGAACAGGAAGGGCGACAGGAGGGTTAAGCATTTGGGATGCGCCTGGCTCAAATCGGATGAAAAATGACTAGTTTGTGTTGAATAGCAGTGAAATTGCTTTTCCTGCAACTGTTGTGTGTGCCATGACTCTGCTAGTATTTGGGATGAGTCTGGCTCAAATCGGATGAAAAATGACTAGTTTGTGTGGAATAGCAGAAAAATTGCTAGAAACACATAAAAAAGCATATGTTGTGTGTGCCATGACTCCGCTAGTAGAATCAGTGATTTGGTATGAGACTGGCTCATATCTGATGAATAATTAGAACTAGTTTGTGTGGAATAGCAGTGAAATTGCTTATCCTGCAACTGTTGTGTGTGCCATGACTCTGCTAGTAGAATTAAGCATTTGGGATGAGACTGGCTGAAATCTGACGAAAAATGACTAGTTTGTGTGGAATAGCAGTGAAATTGCTAGAAACACATAAAAAAGCATATGTTGTGTGCCATGACTGCTAGTAGAATCAGTGATTTGGTATGAGGCTGTCTCAAATTGGATGAAAAATGACTAATTTGTGTGGAATAGCAGTGAAATTGCTTTTACTGCAACTGTTGTGTGCGTCATGACTCTGCTAGTAGAATTAAGCATTTGGGATGAGTCTGGCTCAAATCGGATGAAAAATGACTAGTTTGTGTGGAATAGCAGTGAAATTGCTAGAAACACATAAAAAAGCATATGTTGTGTGCCATGACTGCTAGTAGAATCAGTGATTTGGTATGAGGCTGTCTCAAATTGGATGAAAAATGACTAATTTGTGTGGAATAGCAGTGAAATTGCTTTTCCTGCAACTGTTGTGTGTGCCATGACTCTGCTAGTAGAATTAAGCAATTGGGATGCGTCTGGCTCAAATCAGATGCAAAATGACTAGGTTGTGTGGAATAGCAGTGAAATTGCTTTTCCTGCAACTGTTGTGTGTGCCATGACTCTGCTAGTAGAATTAAGCATTTGGGATGAGTCTGGCTCAAATCGGATGAAAAATGACTCATTTGTGTGGAATAGCAGTGAAATTGCTAGAAACACATAAAAAAGCATATGTTGTGTGCCATGACTGCTAGTAGAATCAGTGATTTGGTATGAGACTGTCTCAAATTGGATGAAAAATGACTAGTTTGTGTGGAATAGCAGTGAAATTGCTTTTCCTGCAACTGTTGTGTGTGCCATGATTCTGTTTCATCAAGCCAGTCTTAAAAAGAACAATCTAGACACATCACTAATGAGCAACTATAGGCCCAACAACTTTGAACAACTTTGTGGGACTAAACTGTTTTGATGTCTTCCAGTCAGGATTTCGACCACACCACAGCACTGAGACTGCTCTTGTTAAGGTCTTCACTTAAACACTGACAGTGACAGAATAACAGTGTTAGTATTACTGGATCTCAGTGTCGCATTTGACATGGTTGACCACAACACATTACTAGACAGAATGGAAAACTGGGTGGGACTTTCTGGCACAATACTAAACTGGTCTGAATCCTACTTAAAGGACAGAGACTACTTTGTGTCTTTAGGTCACATCTGAGCAGACAAAAATGACATGCAGAGTTCCCCAAGGCTCCATTCTGGGGCCTCTTCTGTTCAATATCTACATGCTCCCACTAGCTCAGATTATGGAAAACAACATAATATGCTACCACAGTTATGCGGATGACACACAAATTTACATAACCATATCACCACGGGACTATAGTCCAATACAAGCACTGAGTAAGTGCATTGAACAAATCAATGATTGGATGTGCCAGAATTGTCTTCAATTAAACAAAGACAAAACTGAAGTAATTGTTTTTGGAGCCAAAGAAGAATGGACAGGGACTACTTTGTGTCTATACGTAATTACACATCTGAGCGGACAAAAATGACATGTGGAGTTCCCCAAGGCTCCATTCTGGGTCCTCTTCTGTTCAACACCTACATGCTCCCACTAGCTCAGATTATAGAAAACAACAAAATATGTTACCACAGTTGACACAGAAATGATGACACACAAATTTACATAACCATATCACCAGGAGACTATGGTCTAAAACAAGTAAGTGCATTGAACAAATCAACGATTGAATGTGCCATAATTTTCTTCAGTTAAACAAAGATAAAACTGAAGTAATTGTTTTTGGAGCAAAGGAAGGACGATTAAAAGTCAGCACTCAGCTTCAGTCGATAATGTTACAAACCACAAACCAAGCCAGAAATCTTGGTGTAGTCATGGACTCAGACCAGAATTTCAACAGCCACATTAAGACAATTACAAAGTCAGCCTACTATCATCTGAAAAATATATCAAGAATTAAAGGACTTATGTCTCAGCAGGATTTGGAAAAAACTTGTCCATGCATTTATCTTCAGTAGACTTGACTACTGTAATGCTGTCTTCACAGGTCTCCCTAAAATATCGATCAGACAGCTGCAGATGATTCAGAGTGCTTCTGCTCAAGTCCTCACTAAGACCAAGAAAGTGGATCATATAACTCCAGTTCTCAGATCTTTACACTGGCTTCCTGTCTGTCAAATAATTGATTTTATAATACTGCTGTTGGTTTATAAAGCACTGAATGGTTTAGGACCAAAGTACATTTCTGATCTGCTTCTACATTATGAACCATCCAGACCTCTCAGGTCGTCTGGGACAGGTCTGCTTTTTGTCTCCAGAGTAAAAACTAAACATGGAGAAGCAGCTTTCAGTTTTAATGCTCCACATATCTGGAACAAACTCCCAGAAAACTCCAGGTCTGCTGCAACTCTCAGTTCTTTTAAATCACAGCTGAAGACTTTTCTGTTTGCCGCTGCCCTTTATTAAACCAAATTTTAGGGTGCCAAGTCCAGCAATACTTAGATTTTAAATTCCTATTACTGGTGATGGACACAAATATTTTTGGTGTGTCATCAGATCGTGGACTGACCAAGGTGGCATCTCTTCAAGACTACCAATATTGCACATCTGAGCAAGGAAGGACCATCTGTATGCTTGCCCAGGACAGAAATGGGAGAAGGACTTGGGTCCTCTTCAGGATAAACTGGCAAGTGACATATCCATCTAATCATAGTCATATTAATGATTGACTAAACATTTGTCTGTGATAATGTATGAATTAAAAAAACTAATCTCAATCAGTGTTTATGTCCATCATCAGGGTGACAATATCCCAAACATCCAACAGCAACTATAATGTGAGAGTTGATGACAGTTGAGTGTTAGAGTGATAGTCAGTAGGGCCCCACAACAGTAAAGTCATCACGTAGGGGGAATGGGGAGAGCAAGGTAGGAGGCCCTTGGAGAATGTAGGATGCTGGAAGGTGCTTGCAGTAAGAGTGAGAGAGGCTCAGACTTCATTCTTCATGCTACATTCACCACAGGTGCAGATAGCCTAAAAGGAAGTGTGTGTTGTGAC
The DNA here is from genome assembly GCF_963924715.1 of Thunnus thynnus. Lineage (NCBI taxonomy): Eukaryota > Metazoa > Chordata > Actinopteri > Scombriformes > Scombridae > Thunnus > Thunnus thynnus. The sequence continues at coordinate 30,355,035 of NC_089535.1, read as the reverse complement.
ATGGACAAATAAAAAACTATCCATTCAGTGGCCTTGTGTCATCATATTCCTTTTATTTCTGCATTAATCACTGTGTAATTTAGTAAAGCATCTTTTCAAAATAATGTTAACAAAACAATGAATATTAACAAAACCAAAGCAGTTGTGCAACCTATCTGTGCTTTTAGGCTGCATGATATCAGCCGCATCACACAAAAAAAATAAAGTGGAAATGCATAGACGATGTGAACATCGTCAATAACAAGCATTAAATGTGTTTAAACAAAGTCTCTCATCAAAAGTGCATGGCCCTAAAAGTGTAGAAATGCACAAGCTCTTAGCTGGTGTTATAGACCTATCAGATTGTACGTGTAATAATCGTCATATGAGAAAAATACTGACCTCAGACCAGTTGTTTTCCCAAATCGACTCTTTTATGGAAACTATTTTATGTAAACTAACTTTTCCAGAAATCTCAGCAAAGAAAGTTAGGTCAGACCCCAATAAATTCCTCATTCCAAAAGAAATTCACATTATTTAAGGAATCACATAGATATTACCCTTGCAATAAATTAGTGCATAAATTTAAAGTAGATATTTCTCCAGCATGCCCCTTCTGTAAAACAGAAATTGAATCAATTTTTCAGTTATTCTATGAATGTATTTACTCTCAGGAGTTCTGGATTGATGTTGCTCTGTTAATTTATCAAAGCTTCAACAAATTGACGCCAGTAAGTTAATGTATCTTTGTACAATATATATTATATATATTTATTTATAATGTTCAAATTATACCATTTACACTCGCGCATGCACTCTCACTGCCCAATCTGCGTCGCACATGCACAAATGTAATTTTTAATATATATATATATATATATATATATATATATATATATGTATGTATAAATACATAAATAAATACATAAATAAATGAATCATATATATCCTGAATTTATCCACCTCCCTGATCTCCAGAAACTGTCCTATTTTTGTGGGGAGAAAAGTCAATGTGCAGTAATAGCTGCAAAATATATTACATCTCGTCATAATCTGAGAGAAACAAGCTCTGTAGTAAATGTTTCTGTGTGATTACATCTGTAAAAATGCCTTTTATTATATTGTATTTAATATTATTGTTTATATTTTCATATTATTGTATAATTATTAATCATCTGTCAGTGTTTATAATTTGCTGTACTGATTTGGCAATGTAGGTTTCTGATCTGTCATGCCAATAAAGCTTATTTGAATTTGAATTTGAATTTGATATATTGTACAAAGATACATCTTTCATATCATCACGCTGACACACAAATGATAATTTTAACACCTTCCATGTATATTCAAACATTAATAACTAATAACATATTAATAAAATAAAGTAAACAAAAAAAATGTAAACAACATCAATCTGTACGAGGGAGATGTAAACTTAAACATATATCTTGCAAATTATTTTCCTTACAAAGTAATTCAGAACAGACGGATGTTAGATGTGATCTGAAGCACTCTAGCCTTATGGATGGATAGGCTGAGGTGGAATACACCATTAGAGATGTAATCTCTCAAAAGCTGATAATACTCAAAACCTTTTTGTTGTTGTTGATGTAGTAGTACAGTAGTTATCGAGCAGTGACAGAGGACTGTTAAACTCCACTCTAATTTTGTTTGTCCAAATGGAGTTGCCATATGTAGCTGTCAAAGATGATGCACATGCACAATGCAAATCAGGCAGTGATGCAGATCGGGCAGTTACAGCATATGCCAAAAAAAGTTTCTAGCTTCCGGAGCTTCCGGGCAGGGGATGCCCAAGATGGCACCGGAGTAAGACGCTCTTGTATGCAGCAGACTATCACTTAGTGAAAAACTTGGATTTAATTACCCCCTGGATGTTAAAACAACTGAAAAAAGCTGCCTGATGAAGAAGTGATTTCAGTGACAACTCTTTAATACGCTTCTGACCAAATTTTTGCTACTTTTTTAAAAGAAATTGTGCTTGTTAACGATTTGCTCTTGCTAGCTTAACTTTAACTCAACATTACATTTGCCTGGAAGACTGAACGAAATGGATGATGGAAACCAAGTAAATGAGGAAGTAGATATGGAGATGCAGTGGAGAGAGTAAAACGTGTACACGACTACGTGAAACAACAACATAACAATACCCTGCTCGCCGCAAACAACAAGATAGGTGAGAATCAGACTCTTTTCTCGAGAAACTATAGTGTATTGAGAAATGTGTCAATGAGAACACTGACGCCATCCGCACTCTATCCACTTCTGTTGGAGATACGAGAGCGCAGGTGAGGGGTCTCACTACTAACATGGCAGAGTTGGAGCAGAAGGTCAAATCACTAACGACAGAGAACAATGTGCTAGGAGAACAGGTAAATGAAATGTATGCCTACAAGAGAAGATGGAATTTGAAGATATCCGGTGTACCAGAACAAGAAAGCCAAAATGTCAAGATGACCGTGATTGATCTACTGTCGAGAATCTCACCAGGGATTAAGGATTCCCTCCAAAACTCTGTGGATGTGGCACATTGAACTGGGCCCAAGAAGGATAAGAGCAGCAGAAGTGATACTAATACACAACTTCGATGCTTTATTGTACAGTTTCTATCACGCACACCCCGTGAGAGTGAGAAAAGAAGGGAAGCTGGCTGGCTACAGTGGTCCATTCGCTATCATAGCTAGAAGGAGGACAAGATGTCACCACAGCACCAGGTGGTTCTACAGCTGCCTTACCGTATGCTAAGGTTTCTAATTGATATACTATGCTCTCTCCACTGATGTTTCTGAATGATCTCTACTATTTAGAGAATCATTAAATGGAGATTAACTTTATTTTAAAGGAGAATCCCTTAGAGGAGGGTTGATTATGTTCATTTGCTGAGGTTTGTGATGACTGAGGTCATTGTCAGTTTGTGGAGACACTTATCTCTGAGGACTTGATGGGACTCAAGAACTTTGCATTTATCTATACTATTTGGAGAGAAGGCACTGGACTTTTTCAGAAAGGTCAGATACATTTTCTGTTTTATTTCTATATATATATATCTATTTTTTTTTTATTATCGGAAGGAGGCACCAGTCACTTTCTATACAGTACTTGCCTCCTAGCCTGCAACTACTTCTTGCAAGATAACTAATATTCTTTCCTAATGAGTCTGTTCATTTACTGACCTTAATTTTTGTCCAATGAAAAAGAGCCTGAATGAATTCCTCTATATTTGGGCTAAGCCAATGAAAGATACTATACTCCCTATTCCTTTTTTTAATGTCTTGTTGGGGGGCAGTACTCATTAATTTTAGTACTTTTTACTTTATTTTTTTGTCTTCAGCTGTCAAGAAGTTTCATCCCAAGATTTCCTTCATAATATTGGAGAAAATATCTCTCTTTTTCAATTTTGCTATACCATGTCTGCAGCACAATTTAATTCAGGGGTGCATTAAAAATTAAAAGTTTTTGCACTTTTTCCCACATTTTCAAAAGGTTACACACATTCAAGTTATACCTACAAGGTAATTTTGTTCTTTTTTTTTAGTATTATGTCACAATTCTTTCTTTCTTGTTGTTCTTTTAATGTACGAGTGATTAGAGAAATAACCAAAAGAAAAGCCTTATTTTTGTTCTGTAAAGCACAAAAAAAGATATTTATTTTTTACAAGAAACACATTCTTGTCAAAGAGATGAAACATTTTGGCACAATCAAAGCTTCTTTGTCATGGTTCTAATCACTCAGGGGGCATTTTGATCTTATTTGACCGTAACTTCAATGGATCTATTATTGAATCTCAGCTTTCAATGGATGGATTTTAATTGTTATTCAAATTGGTGATTTGTTAATGTTTAGCCCATGTTTATGGTTTTAGTAGGACCACTTTAAATAACACGCACCTTCAAGAATTGTCTACCAAGATACTCACTCTAAAAAATAAATTTCCCTCAGCCACACTCATTATTGGCGGTGACTTCAATGAGGCCCTAGATTTGTACATTTACAGATCTCCCCCAAGAGGCAGAACAAATAACTTAAATTTAGTTATTAAAAATTTTTGTAGTCACCTATCATTAATAGATGCATTTAGGTTTGTATATCCAAACTTATCAGATTCATGGTTTACATGGTTCAAGGCTGACTTATCTCAGTCAATCAGTCAATCAATCAATTTTATATAGCGCCAAATCACAACAAAAAGTCATCTCAGGGCACTTTTCACATAGAGCAGGTCTAGACCGTACTCTTTAATTTATAGAGACCCAACAATTCCCCCATGAGCAAGCACTTGGCGACAGCGGTAAGGAAAAATTCCCCTTTAATGGGAAGAAACCTCAAGCAGAACCCAGCTCTTGGTGGGCAGCCATCTGCCTTGACCTGTTGGGTTGAGAAATCTCGCCCGGTTGGGTTGAGAATTCTCAAGAAATCTCATAGACCTCTGGCTTATTTCTGATTCTCTGGCACCCACCTTACAATCAAGCAATATCTCTCCTGCTACTCTAATGGACCATGCTGGAATTAATCTTGTCCTATCCAATGCAAAATCCAGTAAACAAAGGATACTGGAAACTTTATTCTTCTTTCCTTCAACAATCCTCCTATTGTTTAGGCATCAAGGATATTATAAATAGCTTCAAAAGGAATGATATCTCCTCTATATCAAAGTGGGAATTGTTCAAATTTGAATGTAGAAAATTTTCCATCAAGTTCGGCAAACAATATTCAGAAACCAAAGTGATTAGACATGCTAACTTTTTGAAAGAATTAAATGATATTTTAAATATATCATCTCCTAATGATAAAGATAAAATAAAACTGCATTCTTTACAAAAGGAGTTGCATACGCTTTATATTGAAAAAGCCAAAAGGGGCATTTATCAGATCAAGGTCTTAATGGTTGGAATTTGGGGAAAAAAATTCATCGTACTTTTATAGTTTGGAAAAAAGGCACGGGGAAACTAAAAAGATTTCTTCATTATATGTCATTAACACTCTTACCTCTGATAAGAAAACAATTGCAGCTTTTATTTTTAATTTTTAGCATGTTGGGACTACATGTGGACCACATGTTTCAATACTCCAAGAAACCTGAGCCCTGGGGGTTCGCACACAAAGTGTGAAGCTCTACCCATGGATCCAGGTCATCAAAACTAGAGATTCCCCTCTTATCTCTCAGCCCCTTTTTCTCCTCACAGCTCTCTCTGCTCTCTTATGTGGCCTTCTCACAGCAGACACACACAGAACTCTTTCTTTACGGCAGAAGACGCGAGAGCCTGCCTAAGACTCAGAAACTAAGTTTTCTAGTGCCAGCAGCTACCACACAAGTCTGCTGGTTGGTTGTGCAAGTACAGGAGCCATGAAACAGAGTCAGCTTCCCACTAACTCTACACAGAGGACTGGACCTGGGCCCTCTGACCTGCACGACTGGAGCACCAGACCAACACAGCAAATTCTGCATCCTTTCAGGTTTGGAGCCAAACCCTTCTCAGCCTGTCTCTTCCACAGATTCACCAGCTAAGAAGCAGTGCACCACAAAGCATCTCTTTCTTCATGGACTGGTAACAACTGGCCATAGCCTAGCAACATAGTGAAGCATAGCACGGCTAAGCAAGAATGTTTAACTTAATCAATGTACTGTACATGTATTGATTTGGCTAAGGTTATTCATTGAACTATTGTTGTGATGTCCTTGTTGTTCATAGTCAGGTTATTGCATAGCCACACCGCTAGAGGCCACACCGTTAATGATAACATGCTTAACACATGTTACATCCAGTAACTAGGCCTTGCATGCAACTAACCTTGTTTTAACCTGGCACCTTTAGCATACAGAAATTGGCCTTGAATAGAGAACCACACAGTTAAGAGGTTAAAACCTAGTTTGGCAAACTTTGGTTCAGGCAGCACATGTGGTTCAAGACACCACATGGTCTGGCCTTTTATCTCTGTAGTTCCCTTTATTAGCCAAATTGTCGGCATGCCATGTGCTCAGTCACCAGGTGAATGCAGCCATCTTGCTATTGTCTTCCCTACACACACACACACACACACACACACACACACACACACACACACACACACGCACACACACACACACGCACTCACACACATACACACTCACACTTGTATATAGGTACACTTAGCTAGATTAGTATTGTGTGTTTTGCTTTTACCCTTTGTTAAATAAATGCTTTTGGATATACCTGTTGTCTGTTTTAATGTTGCACAAGAATGAGTTTTGCCAACCTCTGCTCTGTAAAGAACTCCAAATCCTTCAACCATAACTAACTACTGATATGGTGATTTTGTTTATAGTTATTAAATTAATTATTAATCAAAGTCCCAAATTCATAGATTAGTACACTTTGAGACTGAGTCCAGGGTGGTGCCCCGTTATTAATTCTTATTAATAATTTTATTGATTTTAATAATTAACGATTATCTTTGATAATCGTTAATAATTAACGATTATCTTTGATAACCAATGCAAAAAGATTGGAACGATTAACTTTGATAATCGTTAATTATTGCTGATAGCCAAACTTGTAGCCAAAGTCCAACAACCAAAAATTATATACTTCTTCTTTTGACTTTTCTTGCAGCTCCTTCTTTGATAAAGCCTGTTCATTTATTTCTAAGATAACTCAAGAAAGTATTGAACTATGTGAAAGTCCTTTAAATATTAATGAACTTGATGCTGTTATCAAGAAAGCCCCCCTCCAACAAAAGCCCTGGACGCGATGGGTTGCCATTTGAATTTTATAGAACTTTCTGGGAGGACATTAAAGAAATGATTTTGACCGTTTTTAATGAATGTATTGAGAACAGAGAGCTAACTGAATCAATGAAACAAGGCCTCATTGCTCTAATCCCTAAGCCAAACAAAGATAATTTATATTTAGATAATTAGCGTCCCATATCATTATTAAATTCAGATTATAAATTGTTCGCTTTACTTTATGCTAAAAGACTGAAACCCTCTCTGAATGAAATTATATCACCTACTCAGTCTGGGTTTATGAAGGACAGACACATAAGCAATAATATCCGTTTAATTCTAGATATATTAGATTATTCGGATTTAATTTCACAAAGCCTTCGATACTGTGGAACACCCATTCATAAGTGAAGCTGTAATTCATTTTTGCTTTGAGGAAAATTTCAGAAAGATGGTTCACACACTCTACAAAAATATCAACAGCAGTGTCTCTCTAGTTAATGGTACTTCTCCTCATTTCGATGTTAAACGTAGTATCAGAAAGGGGTGCCCAATATTATTTTTAATGTTGGGTCTCTGTAAATTAATGAGTATGGTCGAGACCTGCTCTTCTGTTGTGATATGGCGCTATATAAATAAAGATTGATTGATTGATTGATTGATTGTATGTATTCTTTCTTTAGAATTTACATATACTTTTTTTTGCTTTTGCTGTCGTAATTTGTATTACATAAGGAAACATTAAACATGTTTATCAATTAGGTTCTTATTTTGAAGGTCTTGACCAGAAGTGCTAGTGTGTATGTAATCTTGCTAGACTTCCACTATTGGCCAAAATCCAGTACTCTGTCTAAACTTTTCTCACTGTGCAGCATAACCTGGGAGTCTCCACCACTGAATCACTGCTCTTACAATGAATTCTCATTTGAATGTCCCTTTTTTCATTTTCATCACTGTTGAGGTCACTCTACCTCTGGAATATTGTCCAACTCATTGCCAGTGTGACTGGAACATACGCAGTGTGTCATGTTTTGGAGCTGAGATCATGCCTGTTTTCCATGCCAGCACAGAAGAGGTGTAAGTAACAAAGTCTTTTAACTTTGATTTCAAAAAATCCTAAAAATCCCTCTAGACTGTTCATTTCTGTTTTAGGTGGCTTGTGGAGACAAAACTTTCTTCTATTCCTCAGAATGCCTTTGCCAGTTTGGCCAACATTTCTCACATGTAAGATTTTCTTTTTTCCCCCAACACTAACCATTTCTTTTTAATATTATCATAACTAGCAACATCAGAGAATGTCACTTACCAAGAAAATAAACAATATGAAACCCATCCCAAAGAAAGAAACCAATCCACTACATTTATTGTATAATTATAGAAAATGTTAACAACATTAACCACATTTAATCAATGCAGTGGATGTCTTGACAGATTGTAGACCAAAAAATTACAATTACTGTAGAAAAAAACCCTCCTCTATATTGTGTACTCTCAATATGCCAAATATGCTGCAGTGTTCTTGTCTAGTTCTTGTCAAGCCTGGCTATCTCCAGGAAAACATTTTCTGTTTTCCAAAGTATTCTTCAGACGAAACACTCATCTTAATAATCTAGCATATCAAAAACCATTTAAAATAGGTTTGTCTAAACAAACCTGCCACATAAAAAATGAAAATTCCAATATGACATGTGTTAACTGGTTCTGATGATTCCCCAGAATGTAATGCAAGTGTCAATCTGGCTGCTTAAGAGCCTTGGCCACAGTTTAGTGAAGTCCCGTTCCTATTGGTTTGGTACTCTTTTACCATTCACAAGTACTGCTGTGTGGCATAAGTTACTAGCTAGGGGTGCTCGAAAATTCATTAAACTTGGCACACGCGTCAGAAGGGCAGTATTTAGTTGTCTTATATGTGTCTAGGGCTCCAATGTGGCAAAATGACTTTTTCTAGGGGCACCCCCTAGAACATTTCAGTCAAAATCCCCACCTTTAATTTTAACATAGATGAACGAAATTTGGCAGTCACATGTATCATATCCAGATGCACAAAAAAGCCTCTTAATGCTATATCCTAAGTTCAACAGGAAGTCGGCCATTTTGAAGAAACCAAATTTCTCATGCTTGATAGCAGTCCTGGCCTGATCACATTTACATGTCAGTATTGAATCATAGTCATAGCTCCACTTACTGACAACAGGAAGTCAGCCATATATGACAGACCTCACCCGATTTACATGGAATTTACATGGTGTGGTCTACACATGATATACAGCAACATCATGTATAATTAGTGGGTGTTCTCTAGCGTCACACAGTGGACACAGGAAGTGATAGTTATCTCCTACATGCAATATCAAATATTCATGAAAATGTAAATCCATGTCAGTTGCCTTCTGGTACATGTACTGGTGCATTAATATTTCAATCAATCAATCAATCAATCTTTATTTATATAGCGCCATATCACAACAGAAGTCATCTCAAGGCACTTTTCACATAGAGCAGGTCAAGACCGTACTCTTTAATTTACAGAGACCCAACAGTTCCCCCATGAGCAAGCACTTGGCGACAGCGGTAAGGAAAAACTCCCCTTTAACGGGTAGAAACCTCAAGCAGACCCCGGCTCTTGGTGGGCGGCCATCTGCTTTGACCGGTTGGGTTGAGAGAGAGAAAGAGAGAGGGAAAGGGGGAGGGGGGACAGAAGAAAAACAACGACAACAACAAGCACAAGCAGCAACAGCCAGGGAAGGATGCCATCAGGACTGTGAAGGACCGCGAAGGTTCGGCCCGGGAGTCAGGTTTTTCTGTGAGATGAGAAAGCACAAAAAACTCCGGGGAAGAAGAAAAGTTAGTGACATGCATTGATGTTACATGAATGCATACAGATGGAGAGGAGGAGGAGGAGAGAGGAGCTCAGTGCATCATGGGAAGTCCCCCAGTAGTCTAGGCCTATAGCAGCATAACTAAGGGCTGATCCAAGGCGAGCCTGGTCGGCCCTAACTATAAGCTTTATCAAAAAGGAAAGTTTTAAGCCTACTCTTAAACATAGAGAGGGTGTCTGCGCCCCGGACTGAATCCGGTAGATGGTTCCATAGAAGAGGAGCCTGATAGCTGAAGGCTCTGCCTCCCATTCTACTTTTAAAGACTGTAGGGACCACCAGTAAGCCTGCATACTGGGAGCGCAGTGTTCTAGTGGGATAATACGGTATTATGAGCTCTTCAAGATATGATGGTGCCTGACCATTAAGGGCTTTGTAAGTTAGGAGAAGGATTTTAAATTCTATTCTAGATTTTACAGGAAGCCAATGTAGTGAAGCTAAAATGGGAGAAATGTGATCTCTTTTTCTAGTTTTAGTCAATACACGTGCAGCTGCGTTCTGGACCAGCTGGAGAGTCTTTAGAGACTTGTTAGGGCAGCCTGATAATAAGGAATTGCAATAATCCAGCCTAGAAGTAACAAATGCGTGAACTAGTTTTTCTGCATCTTTTAGGGACAGGATGTGCCTGATTTTTGTGATATTACGTAAGTGAAAAAAGGCAGTCCTTGAAATTTGATTTATGTGGGAGTTAAAGGACATATCCTGATCAAAGATAACTCCCAGATTCCTTACGGTGGTGCTGGAGGCCAGGGTAATGCCATCCAGAGCAGCTTTATCATTAGATAATTTGTTTCTAAGGTGTTTAGGGCCAAGCACAATAACTTCAGTTTTATCTGAATTTAGTAGTAGAAAATTGCAGGTCATCCAGGTCTTTATGTCGTTAAGGCATGTTTGGAGTTTGTTTAACTGATTGGGTTCATCTGGCTTCATTGATAAATATAATTGGGTATCGTCTGCGTAACAATGAAAATTTATGGAGTGTTTCCTAATAATATTACCTAAAGGAAGCATATATAAGGTGAATAGAATTGGTCCAAGTACAGAACCTTGTGGAACTCCGTGTCTAACTTTTGCCTTCACGGAGGATTCATCAATCATTTCACTTATGTAGTATTGTCTACAAACACAGGAAGTGAAGCCTAAATGACACATAGTTCATCAAATGTATATGCAATTTCCAATATTTCATCTCCAGTGTCATGTACTGCACTCCAGAAACAAAATTTTACCCATTTAAATAGTGTCCGGTTGTCCTGAAAATTCAGAGCTGTGTCAACAAACCTATAATAGCGATACCACAGCTGCTGCTCCACGCACGAGGTGCGAGGGCCCGTTCATCACTGCTTGCAGCTTTAATTCTAGATATTTTACTTTCATTCCAGCTAAACAAATATATCAAATAAATCAATGTGATTTGCTTGTTTCATTTATTCTCACAAAATAATATAGGTCTAGTCATTTTCATGTCATAATTAATTTAGTGATATCATAATAGCCAGCTTCATGTGACTGGTTTTCCGGAATCACCTTTGTGTGTTGTGAAGCCAGTTAGGGCAAAGAAACCTTTAATATGCTGAACTGCCATGTGACAGGGCTCTGGATATTATTTTTTATTGCTATGTTTGTTTTTCTATTGTCACATGTGGTCTTGAAGACCCAGGGTGCAGGGCCACAGTTTGCCACTGACAGACACTGTCAGTTTCTTTCCATGGAGCCTACATAAGAACTATTTTGGTTCAGTAAATTTCTGCTATCAGTGAGCCTGGTGAAAACAGCTTTGCTGGTAGCTGTCCGCTTATCTCCTCAGGAGCTGCTGCTGACAGCTGGTTCTGTGGATAGTGCTACCGAATGCAGGTCAGAGTCAGTGCGGACTGAATGGACAGACTGCCTCAATAGTGCTTACACGCCACTCAGCATCACTGTGATGTTACTGTGTACTGTCACATCCTGAAGATTATTGCAGGAAGGTGAGATGAAACCACTGGATGTCAGCAAATAAAGGTTTTCAAGGGGTTTTAAGTCACTATTGAACAACCAACAACAAAGGAGGAGGTAGAGTTTACCCTGTCAAGAGCATCCTTCCACAGGTAACAGGAATGGAGTTAACAGCATCTGTTAACTCCATTCCCAGCTCCTCCTCCCACTTTCCTCTCAATCAAGTTATAGCAACACAGTCAGGACACAAAAGGGAAAAAATTTTAAAAATCTGATATAAGCCCTGTCATCTGAGGATAAGAGATGGATGCATCAATAAGTGTACTCTTAGTTATCTTGGTGACAGGACTGTTTTAGGCAAAGGTGAGCTAGGTGATCGCCTAAGGCACCACCAGTTACAGGGCCACCAAGAAGAGGAAGAAATCTTTTGCAACTAATTTGAGACACTCAGTTATAAAACAAACAAAAACCCAATACAAATAGGCTATAGGCTATTGGTAAGTGGTCTGTAGCTGCCAGCCTCTGGTTGCAGCGCTGAGCTCTTATTGACAGTTGATCTGAGACTTGCCAAAACATGCCTACATGGATCATCACAGCAGAGCATGCACTGACTGAGAGTCCATATGCAGGTTTTGATGGGCTATTCATATTTCTGTATGTATTGTTACATTACCCAGCTTTCTGATTGCCTGTGTCTTTGACTTCCTAACATCCCAGACACTTTCTTACATTTCTGAAATGAATTGCAGCTATTATCAGTATCTGGCATTCATTTATGAATGTTCTTGTTTTATCATCCATTTCCTTTAAGCTTAAATTACTTGCTGTATACGTGCCACTGATGAACAAATCAGTTTGTACAAGTGGTTCTTGCATTATCAATCAATCAATCAATTTTTATTTATATAGCGCCATATCACAACAAAAGTCATCTCACGGCACTTTTCACATAGAGCAGGTCAAGACCGTACTCTTTAATTTACAGAGACCCAACAATTCCCCCATGAGCAAGCACTTGGCGACACCGGTAAGGAAAAACTCCCCTTTAATGGGTAGAAACCTCAAGCAGAACCCGGCTCTTGGTGGGCGGCCATCTGCTTTGACCGGTTGGGTTGAGAGAGAGAAAGAGAGAGGGAAAGGGGGAGGGGGGACAAAAGAAAAACAATCATAACAATAACAATAAGTATAAGCAGCAATAGCCAGGGAAGGATGCCATCATTAGGCCCAATAAGTGCAAAACACTGCATATCCAAAAACAGTACTTAAGTCTAGATTGTATATTTTATTGTATTGTGTTTGTGTGTGTATTTTTTTTAGATACATCTCTGATGATGACACTTTAAGATATCTTGAAAGGCATTCTTTCCACAACCTGTCCTGGATCACCCACATGTATGTACGCTTTGAACACTGTGATGAAAATGAACCCTCACATGCATGAATACACATACTCATACAGAGCAGTTTTTGTAGAAGTCTCATATCATGCTGCCTCTCTCCTGCAGTAGACCTTGCAGTACTAAACTGCCCACAATGCCATATTATATTTATAATTCAAGGGAGAAGCCCTTTTATCTGCCTTGTACTGCTTAAAACATGCATAAGAAAATAGACGTTTTACAATAGATAACTGGTCAGAGCATTATGTGTAGTGGCAGTGAGTTCAACTATTGTGAACATTTTTCTGCAAGGAATAAAAAAGGAAAAGTTGTGCATGATAAAAACAACATCAACAACAAAACCCCCCAAAAACAAATGGTAAGTCAGAATTAAAATTATGAGTAAGCCAAAATTATGATTTACCACAAGTATTTATTTTTATTATTCCAGACTTGAAGTGAAAATAAGATTTGTGTGTGTATGTATTTATGTGTCCGATAGACAACTAACTGCTATCAAAACACTGTCATACATTGACCCAGAGGCATTTAAGGATCTGCCTAAATTAAAGTACCTGTAAGTAAAATTTTATTTTCTTATTATAGTCTTAGCATATCATTGCATATCATATTTTCACAAGAAAACAATATAAAGACGATAAAGTAGTAGCTGACATTTCTGATGCAATGCTGTTTCTTGTTAAGCATTGCTGACTGAGATTTGTTTCAATACAGTGGGATCACCAACACAGGTCTCACTTCCTTTCCTGGCCTACAGTATATTCAGTCCACACAAGAGGATTTTATTTTGTATGTAGCACTTAAATATACTTATTAACTTCAGTGTCTTTTGTCAGCTAAAATTCATGAACTTTTAGCTTGTAAAAAATGTTTCTTCTTCATACATTTTTAACAGGGAGATAGTGGAGAATGTCTTCATTCAAGTCATACCTGCTAATTCTTTCATGGGAATATCTGACAACTCTTTGACCATGTAAGTAGAATTTTTTTGTTAGTGTTTCCCTGGGTTGTGAGTATCTTACATGTTTGCTGTTAATACTGATTGAGGTTAACAGTGGCTCAGTGGTTTAAGGTTTTTGCTCATTTCATTTCTCCTCTCAGCTCCTAAAGGCTTTTTTTTTTTCTGTCATCTAACACATTGTAGTACTGCATGGCTGATTCTACACAGTTCCAACAAATCATGTGAGCTCAATTATACCATGTACAGGATTTGTATTTGCACAAGTGACAGGATGTCCCCATTAATCAAGTGTGTCCCAGTGAGTTCTGATAAATGTCCACACTCTCAACAGCCACTTGGGCTTGGGAAGTTACTGGAAATACATCACACAAATAGGCACTTGACTTATTGCCAGGGTTGGACTGGGACAAAAAAATTGGCCCTGGCATTTTGGCCAAGACTGGCCTACCACAATCAATCACACACCACCCATCTTTGTGCTCCCTTTGAATATGTATACCAAGTGTGCCACTCCCTAAAAACACTAAAGCAGTGTAACGAGTAAGAGGGAATCAAGAAAAGTTAAGAGTGAGAAAACATGATAAATACTTTCAAAAAGTGTCATTGCAAAATTGTATACTCCACTGTGATGAATCCTAAAACAAGTAATTGCATCCTGTGTGTGTGTGAGGGGGAAAGAGAGAGAGAGAGATAGAGAGAGAGAGACAGACAGAAAGTCGACATAATAAATGATTGATGAGATGATTGGTGTTTTCCAGACAAAGTAGCATTGAATAAACTGTAAACTCACCAAGTAAAAAAGGATGTGGGTGAACTCCTTGGATTAATCCTTAAAAAAAACATGAGGGTATTCTGTGTATGTGTGTGAGAGAGAGAGTAGATATGATAAATGATTGATCAGATGATCAGTAGCTTCCGGATAAAAGTTGCATTGCATAAACTATAAACTCAAAAAGGATGTAGCTTAAAACCATTAAAACAAAATGTACTTACCGGAAAAACTGAACATCTGACGCCTTAGAGGGTCTTCTAGTATGACCAAACGCTGAATGAGACTTTTTTAGGTGACCAAAATGTTACAATTAACTTTCTTGAACTGAAAACATACTTAAATAGCAACAGTTACACCTATACTCTGTGAATCTGGGTTAAGCCATGCTTACATTACCTAACTAATGTTGTTGCAGTGGTAGTGACTTGTCCATCACAAATCAGTTCAATTCATGCACCAAATCATAACAGTTCACTTTTCACACAGAGCAGGTCTAGACTATACTCTTTAATTTACAGAGACCCAACATTCTCCCATGAGCAACCACTTGGTGACAGCAGCAAGGAAAAACTCCCCTTTAATAGCAAGAAACCTCAAGCAGAACCGGGCTCTAGGTGGGCAGCATCTGCCTTTATGGTTGGGGGAGAGGGGAGAGAGAGACACAGAGAAGCAAAATAACAACAATATTAGCAATAATAATAGAAATATAATAATAATAGCAGGAGTGGGTGTTGAGGCAGGACGCCCACAGGTCCACGCCACCATGGCATCCCTGCAGCCATGGTCCTCACCATCCATAACAGGGGATCAAAGTTTCTCAGGCAGAAATGGCTATTTGCAACATTAAATGACCACATGAGAGAAGAAGCTGCAAACTGGTACCTTGTATTATTAATATTTTTTTTTAATAAACAAATGAAATTAATAAAATAACTTTAAGTTCAGTTAATAGTTCGATTCGAGCCTCATAGCCAATGCAGTGAAGCTAAAATGAGAGAAATATGATCTCTCTTCCTAGTTTTTGTCAGTACACATGCAGCTGCGTTCTGGACCAGTTGGAGAGTCTTTAGGGCAGCCTGATAATAAGGAATTGTAATTATCCAGCCTAGAAGTAACAAATGAGTGGAATACTTTTTCTGCATCAAAAAGTTGAGACAGGATGTGCCTGATTTTTTGCAATATTACGTAGCTGAGAAAAGGCAGTCCTTGAAATTTGTTTTATGTTGGAGTTAAAGGACATATCCTGATCAAAGATCAGATTCCTTGGAGTGTTTTGGAGAGTTTAGTGGCAGAAAATTGCAGGTCATCCAGGTCTTTATGTCCTTAAGGCATGCTTGGAGTTTAGTTAACTGATTGGATTCATCTGGCTTCATTGATAAATATGATTGGGTATCATCTGCATAGCAATGAAAATTTATGGGATGTTCCCAAATAACATTACTTAAAGGAAGCATATATAAGGTGACCAGTATTGGTCCAAGCACAGAGCCTTGTGGAACTCCTTGTCTAACTTTTTACATGCATGGAGGATTCATGGTTAATGTGTACAAACTGAAATTGATCTGATAAATAGGATTTGAACGAGTTTAATGCAAAAAAAATCCTCAAATAAACTATAGTTATGCAGAAAGTCACACAACTGATTTGCAACTAATTTCTCAAGGATCTTAGAGAGAAAGGGAAGGTTAGATATAGCTCTACAGTTGGTTAAAATGCCTGAATCAAGAAGAGGCATTTTAAGAAGAGGTCTAATTACAGCTACTTGAAAGGACTGTGGTACATAGCCTGTTAATAAAGACAGATTGATAATATCTAGTAAAGAAGTGCTAACTAAGAGTGAGACTTCCTTAAGTAGCCTAGTTGGGATGGGGTCTAAGAGACAGGTTAATGGTTTAGATGAAGAAATCGTTGAAGTTAGTTCAAGAAGGTCGATTGGAGAAAAACAGTCTAAATATATATCAGGTTTTACAGCTGTTTCCAAAGTTCTTGTGTTTGAGGGTAAATCAGTAGTATTTGAAGGCTGGAGGTGATGAATTTTGTCTGTAATAGTTAGAATTTTATCATTAAAGAAGCTCATTAGGTTGTTGCTACTGAGAGTTATCTGGTCTTTAAGTCGTGACGTAACACCTTTTCAAAATACTATTTCTGGGTCCAAGCCTCATCGTTTCAATATGCCGCAGTGCTGTGTTCCTCGTTGTTCAAACAGATCTGAGTCAAAAAAAACGACCCCATTGTCATTCTACCGCTTTCCTAGCGACAAGAAAGAGAAGAGGAAATGGCTGCAGTTAATAAGGTGAGTTACAATTCTTAAATGAATGAAGAAAAACAAAATTTTGGCTAGGTTAGCACTAGCTTTTGCACCTACTTGCAAAAGCCAAGCCAATTCTTTGCGGATATCCCTGATAAATGTTATGGGTTTTTTACAGTGTTTTTGTTCGAACCAAGCAAGAGCACAGCTGATACTACTGTCTACATCCAGTTAACGTTATCTGTTTACAATCCATTTTTACCTGTCCTTACTAGTTCTCATTATGCATATACTGGTTGTGAAACTGTTAATGTTTATGTTCTCCTTGGTTAAAGAGGCCACATTCATCTCCACCATCTCTTAGAGTGCACAACCTATCTAAATTGCAGTTTATTATTACTCTGTGCACATGCTACTACAGTATTATATTTTTACCCTTGTATTCTATTTTATTACTATATTTTAACTTCTACACTATATTATATCTGAGATCCTTATTTTTACTTTTGCTTGCATCTTCTTCTTTTCTATACATATTATTTGAGCATTATTAGAGGCAGCCTGAGATTTAAGATTTCCATTGCCAGTGACTGCTTCACTGTAATTGTTGTGCACAACTAATAGAGAACTAAAGTAATGATGATCAATTTCTCTTACAGGCGTGAAAACTTCACACCAAACTGCAACTCGAGGTTGTGCAGTTGGCATTTCCCAGATGGCAAAGCTGCTGGGCCATCACATTTGCATGGAATGATGGGAAGACTTTCCAGTTCCCTGACCACCTCAGCCATACCCCTAAATGAAGGAAAGAAATCGTTCCTACCAGTGGTGAAGATGAAGCAACTGATCAACCAACATCTGCACAGACCCCTGATACTTCCCAAAGTCTTGTGGTTCTTGAGATAGAGAATGACATGATGAGAAAAGAGAATGAGAAATTTAGAAAAAAAATTGGACAAACAAAAGCAAACTTTCTCCTTCAGCCAAATTTCCTCCAATCCTGACAGAGTCCAATATTTCACCAGATTGCCCGATGCTGCCACCGTTCTGTTTTGGAAGCACTTCTTTCTAACCTTGAGCTACAATATCATTCTGATTGGACTGTCCAAATTATGCCCCTAGTAGATCAGTCGCTCCTGACATTAATGAAACTCAAACTTAATTGCGGCCATATAGACTTTGCAACAAGGTTTAATTGTAGCACAGCCACAGTAACAAACATCTTTATCACTATCGTTAGTGCACTGTATGACATTTTGTAGTTGGTATACTTGAGAACAACATCCCCTCAACAGCCAAGAACCAAACATCACTGCCAGACTGGCTCCGGCCCTTTCTCAACAATCGGATAGTTCTTGACTGCACTGAGGTTGCAGTCTCTAACACAGAGAACCTGGACACACAGAGACATTTGTACAGCCAGTACAAAGGACGGACCACTCTGAAGGCTCTAATTGGTGTGGCTCCCAATGGGGTAATCACCTTCACTGTACGGTGGGAGTGCCTCAGACAAGGCCTTAACAGCTGACTATGGACTTCTCCAGCATCTACAGCCAAGTGATATGGTCATGGCAGACAAGGGCTTCACAATACGGGACATTTTGCCAGAGGGAGTTGCTGCTGAACATTCCGTTTTTCCTCGTAAACCGACAGTTCACACAGGAGGAAGTGAACAATAACAGGCTAATCTCCAATGCAAGGATGCATGTGGAGCGTTCCACTCAGAGGCTGAAATTGTACAGAATTTTGCACCACATCCCACACCAGTTCAGGAAAAACATTAACAAGATACTGAAAGTATGTGTGTGTCTTACAAATTTGCAAACATCCATTCTCCGCGAAATGGAATGAACGATTGTCAGTGTGTTAAAAGATATGGAGGACTGTTTCCCAGTGGCCATAAGGATTTGTTACATGTAAACTTAGCACAAAAAGTAAGGAAATTTGTGTTTGGTAGATTATTTCTTTGTTGTAACAATGCTTCTTGGCAATAAATCTCATACCATTTGAAAGCCTGTTTATTCCCCTTTTAAATGGTGCCACATTTGTAAAGAACATGCCTGTGTGGGATGAGCAGCAGAGCTGAGTATGTGGGTTGCGCCCATGAAAAATTTGCCAAATCTTCTTTGCCAATGCGAAACAGTCTATTTTGCCATTGACCTTTGTTTGGTGTTTGGTGGATTGGATAATATTTGAAGAAGTTTGAAGAAACAAGACATATTGGCAATTTAACAATTTATTCATTTAACAAACAGGTGCCTCAGTAGTGTGTGGAAGAAGCATACACAGCCACAACAGCCTGGCACCTCCTCCTCATGCTGGTCACCAGCCTGGTCACACACTGCTGTGGGATGGCATCCCGTTCTTCAACCAGCATTTATTGCAAGTCAGCCGACGTGGTTGTGTTGGTCATACTGGCATGAACAGCACGCCCAAGCTGATCCCACAAGTGTTCAATGGGGTTGAGGTCAGGACTGCTGGCAGGCCATTCCATCCTCTCCACTCCCAAATTCTGGCAAACCTGCCCTGTGGGGACGAGCGTTGTCATTTTGGAGGATAGAGTTCATTCCCAGACTGTGGAGATATGGGATTGCCACTGGTTGCAGAATCTCATCTCAATATCTCTCTGCATTGAGATTGCCTCCAATGATGCTACACCACCACACCATCACACTGCCTCCACCAATGTTACTCTATTGGTGCAGCAATCAGCATAGCCTTCTCCACGCCTTCTCCACACTTTGACCCTATGATCCAACTGCCGTAGGCAGAATCTGGACTCATTGCTGAACATAATGTTCCTCCACATGTTCAGGTTCCGGTGCACGTGTTGCTGACACCAGCGTAAACAGGCCTGATTGTGAACGGCAGTCATGGCAGGCCTCCTGGCAGCCCTAGACTGGAGACTGGAGATGGGCTGCATGCAGTCTGTTCCGGATTGTCTGGGCAGAGAGCCATCGGCCATATCGTCCTGCAAACCTTGACTGCAAATCTATAGGAGACAGCCTACGGTACCTAAGTGCTGAGAGGGTGAGGAAACAGTCGTCTTGGGGTGTCGTCTTCTTGAGACGCCCATTTCGCGGCCTGTCTCTGACATCCCCCGTTATATGGAACTTGGCCTTCACCTTGGAGATGGTACTAGGGCTAACTCCAAATAATGCCGCAACTTGGTCTTGCGGAACACCAGCTTGAAGTTACCCTATCGTACGGGCCCTATCCAGATCAGTCAAACGTGGCATGCTGATGCTCACAGGGCCCATGCTCACTGGGGGTACCAGAAGCTCAAAACAAGAGTAAATAGCAACAGCAAAATAAGCTGTTTGGCATTGGCAGAGAAGATTTGGCATATTTTTCATGGGCGCAAGCCACATACTCAGCTCTGCTGCTTATCACACAAATGCATGTTCCTTACAAATGTGGCACCATTTAAAGGGGAAATAAACAGGCTTTCCAACGGTATAAGATTTATTGCCAAGAGGCATTGTTACAACAAAGAAATATCTACTAAACACTAATTTCCTTACTTTTTGTGCTCAGTTTATATAAGGACATGATTGAAATAGCTTATTGACATGGTATGAAGACCTTTGAGATAAATGTATATTCTTGTAAATTGATTTTCATGAATGATTTGTTTTGCAGAAAACTAATTAAAAAAGTAATACCACGTAAAAGATGTTACTGTTCTTTATATCATGAAACCTATATTTGTCAAAGACATATTGTATTAAGTGTTACAAACATTGCA
Source organism: Thunnus thynnus (assembly GCF_963924715.1). Taxonomy (NCBI): domain Eukaryota; kingdom Metazoa; phylum Chordata; class Actinopteri; order Scombriformes; family Scombridae; genus Thunnus; species Thunnus thynnus. The sequence continues at coordinate 30,334,391 of NC_089535.1, read as the reverse complement.
TTAAGTGCCAAAAACTTCATTTCATATAACAGTTCAGATTGATTCGAATGACATTAGTATTTACAGATCATGAATGCAGGGTAAGTGCAAGTGCAGATATAAGCATAAAAAAACATTTACAATCACTCTATATAATGTCCTATGTTACATAAAACAGGAGAACATAATATAACGGATTATCTTTTGTGTCTTCATCTGAAAGCTGACGATGTCAAATAAATGTAGTGGAGTAGAAAGTACAATATTTCCCTCTGAAATGTAGTGGAGTGGAAATATAAAGTAGCATCAAACGGAAATACTCAAGTAAAATACAAGTACCTCAGAACTGTGCTTAAGTACAATACTTGAGTAAATGTACTTAGTTACTTTCCAGCACTGAATTCGACCCTGAACAGTATGTGAGGGTTAACTTGTGACATAATGTCAATGTTAAGAGCCCATGTCGGATCGTTGAGCACTGGCAGGATGACAAGGTCAAGAGGAGTCCATACAATTAGGTGACAACTGTCAGCTCCAGTCGGGTGTAGGTTGCCCTGGATCTGATGCCAGTGGTCATGGAGTTGTTTTAGTGTCAGGGAACCAGTTTCTTCATCCAACTCCAGGAAGAAGTCCTTACTCTCTGCTGCTTGTAGGATGGTCTTGGCTCTGGCTGACCACGGACATTTCACCCCTATAATGCAATCGTCAGACACTGTCCCATCTGGAGATCCACCAAGTACACTGCTGTCAGACAGGAACAATCCCCTCTCCTGGATAACAACACCTGTGCGCTCCGTGTATTGCTGCTTTGCCCTTGGCTCATGGAGGATGATCACATGCCTTTAAAAAAACAAAACAAAAAATATAACATCTATTACAGTGGTCACCAACCCTGCTCCTGGAGAGCTACTGCCCTACATGTTTGAGGTATCGCCCCACTCTAACACACCTGATTCTAACCATTAACTTGTTATCAAGCAGCTGAAGCTTGCCAAGGGCTTGATAACAGGTTAATAATTAGGATAAGGTCTGTTAGAGTGAGGTGATACCTAAAATATGCACAAGCAGGGTTGGTGACCACTGACTTATTAAGTGTATTCTTAGGAACACATATACCTTCAATTTAAATAATCACTTATTACCCACAACTTACTTTGGATCCTTCTTTGAGGTTGTACTGGCCAAGCAGTGACTACTGACCTTGACAGTTCTTGCTTAACAACTGGCATTAGATTTACATGTAAAAACAATCTGACTCTCTGCAGCAGTTGCTACAATTTCTAACAGTTTCTGTACAAAGTTTCTGAAAAGTAGAGCAGTTTCAATAACTAGTTTTGTATTGTTTCAGCTTGTATCTTGTTCTGTTTTTATTAATGCACTTTCCTACCACAATGTGTTCTTTGCCTGCCCAACTGTGGCTCTCTCTATCTGCTGCTTCTCCTGCTCAGTGACTGCAAGTGATGACAGCAAATAAAGAGCCTTGTCCTCTGCCTGGGGACCTGGGTTGGTCAACAGCCCCTCAAATGTCTTGATAGGGAGAGTCTAGATTTAAAGTTAAGCAAACAGTTTTACAAATACAAATAGTTGATTTCCTTGTCAATTAGGTGGCGACATAGTGTATACAGTATGACTGTCCGCTTTCAATTAAAGTGGACAGTCTGATATCTGTAATATCAAAGTACAAAAGACATAAGTCATACCCGAGGAGTTTCTGGACTCAAAATCCACCTCATCCCAGTAAAATGCCCAAGCTGTGACAGGGATGCCCATATCCAGTCCTTGTCCTCCTGGGTGACAGGTCTTTTGATTCCATCTGAAATAATTGTATGACATGATACACCATGAGTGTATGTTATATTAAATACGATTCATCTTCACATAATACAATAGCTTTAAACAACATATTACATTAAGTAAATAATTCAAAACAAGCAACAACATCAGACAGCATCATTTGCAAATTAATTACAAACCTTGTGTTGGGGATGGTGCCATCTCACTCTCTTCGCTGATATTTCTGTCCTCGGCATCTTTACCCTCTTCCACACACACTCAACATCAGTGTGGGACACATTTTTTTCTACCCAAATCAGCAGAGCTGCCATATGGTGGAACTTGTCTCGGCCGACTGGGCACTGGCAGCTGCTATACCTTACTGCCTGTCCCTCAACATGAACCTAACATTGTATTGAAAACAATTCAACCCTCACCCTAACACATCTAAAAGATATTAGCCTAACAATACTTCTGTTGCTAACTTCACTAGCACTCCAAAACATAGCTGGTACATATGAAGTTTTTCATCTTCGTTTACATCCGAAGTTATAGCAGTTTTTTTTTTTTTTTGGCATATCATCTTTAGATGTCAACTAGCTAGCTGTCTTACTGCAAACTTCTAACTCACCTCAACCTTGTAAACTCTCTTTTTCTGTGATACCTGGATGCTATCCTTTATTATTCCACCATGCAGAACAGCTACACTGACCTCTCTGTTAGTACTGAAGGAATTTAAACCTTTTTCTACTCTCGCAGGTACCTCACTGAGGAAAGAAGTGATTGTAAACAGGTTCACTGGTTCCACCATTGTCGTTTGTTTTGAGTATCTGACAGAGCATTTGGATCCGGAAATAGTATTTTGAAAGGGTGTTACGTCACACTTAAAGACCGAATAGGAATACATAGATCAATACAGTTGTGACTCTTTGTCAGTCTGGCCAAAGTGCTGAAAAGGAACCTGAGGCTGTTTTTATTCTCGTCTACTGATGATGAGTAATAGGCGGCTCTGGCATTGCAGAGAGCCTTCCTATATGTTTTAAAATTATCTTGCCAGACTAAGCGAGATTCTTCCGGTTTGGTGGAATTCCTTATCCTTTCAAATTTTTGTGATGTTTGCTTTAATATGCAAGTTTGGGAGTTATATCATGGAGCTAACCTCTTATGTTTTATTATCTTCTTTTTGAAAAGGGCGACGGAGTCAGTTGTCATTCGCAATGAGCCTGCGGCACTATCAACAAGGTTATTTTGTTACATGTAGTTAAAGCGCATTTTAGCATCTCCTAGTGGTTGCTTTGGAGATTATTGTCAGCTCATTGTACTTGTTCTCTATTGGTTATTTGTGATCACATGGGTAAGGTCGTAGTCTGAGACCGGCCATTTTGATTGAAATTTTGCACAGCAAGGTGCTCCAGAAGTCTCTCTGTTTAATCCTTTGCATCCACCTGTGTTGAACCTTGGAGAAGCTTTGTTTGTAAGTTTATATTACATGTTTTATCTTTATAGATAAGGATTGATGCATATTTTGTTGTTTTATTTAATATTTGGGGAGATTTATAGATAATTACCTAAATCCCCAAATATAGCGCAAACGTTGGTTTAATTGTGTAGTACTAAGCAAGTATTTATATTTCTACACTCTTTTTACTTACATAAATTAAATGTAATATACAAGTAAACAGACGTCAACTTTACTTCCACATCTGAGTCATCATTTAAACCTTTCAGTGCCTAGTACACCTGTTTAGCTATCTGTCACTTCGTGTAGAGCCACGCACGCAAGGGACAGAATAAAGGTTCAATTTGGGAGGGACTGAAGTTAGCATATGAGGGCTCTGTAGAATTGAGACATGGCATTGAATTCAGTGCTGATGGAATTGCTTCCTTAAATTTAGCTACTTCCGCATCTAACAGTAATACTTTTTCTACCAAACTCAGACCCATTGATTTTCCTAACAATTCAATAATTCCCATCGTTATCACCAACAAACATAACACTAAACAACATAACATCAAACAGTGTTGATTTTAATAATCTCAGATCTGTATACTCACATAAACCACCATCTGATAATCACCACTCAAGAATACCTTGCCAGTGACCCTGAATATGGCACTTTTAAACGTCAGATCTGTTTTAAACAAGACATTTATTATTAATGACCTGATTTTAGATAATAATATTGACTGTATGTTTTTAAGTGAGACAGCTATTCTCACTGAAGCCTCACCACCAAACTTCAATTTTTCATATTACCATAGAAAGGTAAAAAGGTGGCGGTACAGCAACCATCCTCTCAGCGTCACTTGGTTTTAAAGACATTACATTTGATGAATACACATCTTTTGAACATCACTCCTTCATTTTCAGCAGCCCTTCTATACTGTGTATGACACTTTACAGACCACCCAAACGATGCACTTCTTTTATTTCAGACCAGAATTACTGTCAATTATCCACGTCAACTACAAAAAATGTTTATTTTAGGTGATTTTAACTTGCATGTGGACAATCAATCAGACTCTTTTGCTCCAGAATTATCAAATTTGCTTAACTGTATGAATTTTACTCAACATGTTATTCAGACTACTCATAACAGAGGCCAGATGTTAAACCTTGTAAAAACCTATGGCCTATCTGCTAGTATCTCTTCAGTTGTGGATGTGGGCTTGTCAGATCACCTCTGTTTCTTTTTTACTTTCAATGGTTTTATACAACAGGATATTTCAGAATGAACTCGGGAAACGTTATCTTACTACTGAAGTGGCTGCAAATTTTATTGATCTTTTAGGTGACATTCCTGCAGACATTTTACCCCCCTCGTGATTTCATTGTAGATAATTTTAACAAAACTAAGGTCAAAACTAAGGTCAACCTTCAACACAGTAGTCCCACTAAGACTGAAAAAGATTATCACTAATCCAACAGCTCCCTGGAGAAACGAAAAAATTAAGCAATTAAAAAGGAAATTGTCGCACAGCAGAGAGAAGGTGGAGAAAGAATAATTAACAGTCAATTACCTAATTTTCCATTAACAGCTGAGTATTTACAATAAGGAAATCAAATGGGCAAGACAAGCTCACTATTCAAAATTTATAACTGACCCCAAGATCCTCTTCTCAACCACTGATCGTCTAATTAACCCTGCTTTTACACAGTCTGGCAGTATGTCTTCCAACTACAAATGTAGTTGGAAGACATAATTGTTGTTGGAAGATTTTGCAGTCCACTTCAGAAGAAAAATAGACATTATTAGATAGACTTTACCTCAATTTCAGCATATAAATTTTAACACCCCAGAACCTTTGTTTTTACATGAGGAAACACTTGAAAATGTGTCCTGGTTGATGCTGAGATGCTTGGCAAAGTTATTTCTCAATTAAAACCAGCAACCTGCTTTCTAGATCCCATTCCCACATCCTTTTTAAAATAATTTTATGACGATTTGCTTACCATTGTAAATTCTTCTCTTCAGATGCATGTTTTCCCTACTGCTGATGCCACAAGATTCAATTTTAGGTCCTACACTTTTTAACCTTTACATGTTGCCATTTGGAAACATCATCAGGAGGCACAGCATCAGTTTCCATAGCTATGCTGATGACACACAGCTTTATCATCGCCATCTCTCATGATTATCCAGGGCGAATCGATGCCCTTTTTAACTGTATTCCAAATATCATATTATGGATGACAGAGAATTTTTTACAGTTCAACCAGGACAAAACTGAAGTCTTGGTTACTGGCACTGAAGCGGTTACAGTGTGGTGGGGATTGTGTTGTTTTTATAGTCCAAAGCACTTTGTGTTACATTGTATTTATATGAAAAGTGCTATACAAATAAAGTCTGATTGATTGAACAATCAATCAATTCAGTCAGTTTTTATTTATATAGCGCCAAATCACAACAAAAGCCATCTCAGGGCACTTTTCACATAGAGCAGGTCTAGACTGCACTCTTTAATTTACAGAGACCCAACAATTCCCCCATGAGCAAGCACTTGGTGATAGCGGTAAGGAAAAACTCCCCTTTAACAGGTAGAAACCTCAAGCAGAACCTGGCTCTTGGTGGGCGGCCATCTTCTTTGACCGGTTGGGTTGAGAGAGAGAGAGAAAGAGGAGGGAGAGAGGGGGGGGGGGGCAGAAAAACAACAATCATATCAATAACAATAAAAGCAACAATAGCTGGGGAAGGAGAAGAAGCTAAATTAGTAACATGCATTGATGGTACATGAATGCATACAGATGGAGAGGAGGAGGAGGACAGAGGAGCTCAGTGCGTCATGGGAAGTTGACTGATACACTACTGTCATATAGATCTAGTGAAGACCTTCTTATCTAATGTGTAGTCTAGTAATAGGAATTCAAAAGTTGTTAAGTAATGGTCTGATAAGAAAGGATTTTGTGGAAAAACTATTAAATGTTCGATTTCAATGCCATATGTCAGAACAAAGTTGAGGGAGTGCTTAAGACAGTGAGTGGATTTATTTACACTCTGAGAGAAGCCAATTGAGCCTAATAATGAGATAAACCAGTGCTAAGGCTATCATTATCAACATCCACATGAATATTAAAGTCACCTACTATAATTACTTTATCTGTTCTAAGGACTAGATTTGATGAACACTCTGAGAATTCAGATGAAAACAGGGAAGGTGGATGGTACACTATAACAAATAGAATTGGCCATAAAGTTTTCCAGGTTGGGTGGGAGAGACTTAGAAAAAGGCTTTTGAATGAATTATAATTAAATGTAGGTCTAGTGTTGATTATTGACAATGTAGCCAGGCTCTAAAGCATGCCCTACTTTATCATCTATTTTACTCTAAATGGGACCATAATTTACAAAATGAACATCATGATGTATTGAAGAAGACAGGAAACTGTTTACTGAGGTAATAAATCAAGTGAGAAATAGGGTCATTTTCTCATAGACTTCCATACAATCAGACTTCTTTTTGGAGCCAGTGGAGTTGCTCCCTGCTGGCCATTAGAGAGAATGCAGGTTTAAGTCACTTCCACATTGGCTTCACTTTTCAGCCTTGGACTTACCAGCTTGCCAGCAAGCAATGGCAGGCACTGACTAGTCCCCACCTGGGCAATGAGAGCCAGCACGGTGATGTCACGATGTTGTTTAAGCTCAGCCTGCCTGCCATCATGATGGCTCATTCCTCCTACTAACAGCAGTGATACCAACACTTATCTGTAAACACTGAGAGATCCAGTGGCAACTCTTCTGTTTCTTTTGCTGTGATAAACTGCATTAACCAGTCACACCAAACTCCTCCCAAAAATCCATTAATTTACTGCACTTCCTAGATGACAACTACAGACCTTAAAGTGGTATGAACCCAAAATAAACTTAGATTTTGCTGTGATTAAATAGCAATAAACAAATCAAATGGATGCTGAAATAACTACATCATGATACCGACATGTAGTCTGAATTCATGCTTTGTCAGGTCTGTCTACAGGATGACAAGCAAAAAACTTTTAAAATGCTTATTTTCTGAAGAAGTTCAGACCAGATTTGCAAATATTAGCTGCTCCATCCACACTCAAAGTAATATCATCTAAAGGCATAGATGGTTAAGGGACTGTACTTGTATAGCGCCTTTCTAGTCTTCCGACCACTCAAACACTATGAGCCACATTCACCCATTCACGCACACATTCATACGCTAAATGGGTACAGGGGCTGCCATGCAAGGTCCCTGCCCATCAGAGGAAACTAACCATTCACACACATTCATACACTCATGGCACAGCCATCAGGAGCAATTTGGGGTTCAGTACCTTGGTTCAGCCCAAGGACACTTCGACATGCGGACTGGAGGAGCTGGAAATCGAACCACCAATCTTCCAATTAGTGGACAACCCGCGCTACCTCCTGAGCCACAGCCACCCCACAACACAGCAGTGACATGTTCGAACACATAGATATCTACATACTGTGTAACTTTAGAATTATATAAACTGACCAGCATTTAAGATGTTTATTATTGATGACAGCAGCTGAGAGGGGTATGTGACTCCAGTGTTAGCTCCGGCTAAGTTAGGTTGAGAAGTGAAAGTGAAGATAAATCAATTTTTAATCCCAAAACTTTAAAAAACAAACTCCTGCTGGTAAATGTCTCTGGATTAGAGCAGAATCTGGTGTGACTGCTGTGGTGTTCTGGGTAGTGTTTATTCCTCCAGAAATTATCAGCAGCAGCACCAATATGCTTCCAAGTTCAATATTTTCAACTTGCACAAATACATGAATGATGTGAATTTCAGGTATGTAGGTTCAGGTTTTGCATTGACTTTGTATCATAGACTGTAAAAAATATGGATGTAATCACTGTGACATCACCCACTGGTTTGCGAACTGCCGTTTTGAAGTCTCGAGTGTAGCGATTTGACCATCACCATATTTGGACGAGAGGGTGGAGCTGACCATAGCTAGCTTGGTTAGCACGGTGCATTTACAATCTATGGTTAACAGTGATAATGCTGATGCTAATGCTAATTTTCGTTAGTGAAAAACAGGCCTAAAACCGTTCAAACAAAACGTACTCACTGGAAAAACTGATCATCCAACTCATTGATGGCTCTTTTATTACAACCAAGTGCTGAACAAGACTGTTTTTAGGTGACCAAAATGTCACAATTAACTTTAGTGAACTGAAAACACACTGTGAAATAACAAATATGACAGTGTCCACAACCTAACAAAATTCTGTTGAGCAACACTTTTTTCTGTCGAAAATACGTCTTTTCTGTTGAGTGACACTTGTCAAAAGTGTTGAATGACCTACCATAAATCAGCCTTTAGCATGTTTTCCAGCGAACATGCTGTTGATATATGCTTTGGAGCACCTTAGGAAATAAGCTTTGGCACAGGTTTGGTGTAAAATGGTGGTTAAAGGTGGGGGATTGGACTTTGAAATTTTGTAGTGGACCATTTAGTAAGCAATTTAGTCACACCCAAGACCCATATTAATTGTCAGGTTTCAACACTTCAGTTTTAGAGCACCCCCACCACCGCAAAAATGCTAAAAGTAATTGGGGGGGCGCTATATAGCCGATGTCCCACACCCAAGCCCAATTAAGATACCAAATCAAGACACATGCTACTTCAAACACTTGCAAAGTTTTGTGAATTTTTGCACATCCTAAAGATCAGAGGGAAAAAATTTAAAAAAGAAATTCTGGGCAGGATGATAAGAGCAATGATCCCACTGAATTTCATGAAAATCAAAGTAATTTTGTTCCAAAATGGCCGCTGACTTTGTGTTGTCAGTTGGTGGCGCAATAACTATGACTCAGTGTTGAAATATAGATGTGTTCAGGCCTGGACTCCAATCAAGCAGGTGAAATTTGTGCTGTCCTCCTTAGGGTGGGATCTCTTATCTCAGTTTAATGTACTTCATTTTTTTTCATGCTAATCTATGATTGGTCAAAATACGTAAAATGATGCTCCAAGGGAGGATGTCCTCCCTAACCAATCAACAACCAGAATATAGTATTGACATCACGCTGGTCCAAGGACAGTTTCCAAATTTCCCCTTCAAATCTCTCCAACTGTATTTGGTAAAGTGGTAGTCCAAATCTCCTTTTTTCAGATTTAGCAGTTACGTTTCACTTCTTTTATCGAGCAGTAGATAGCTGCTTCTGTTAGCCAATGCAACATTTGGCTTGTTGTAGCCTGTTGTTAAGCTAATGGGAGAATGGATTTGGACTGGGGGGGTGCAGCAGGACGCCACCGGGGAGTGGCTGGAGCATCCCCGGGCCTTGCTGCCTCAGCTGTTCGGGCTGGACCCTCACCCTAATTTAATCTTAATTAGTTTGCTTGTTGAAGTTACAGTGAGCTGTCTGGACTCACTCATTCATTTTGAATTGATCCAGTTTTTAACTGAGTGGTTGTTCAGTAACCTGTTGATGTGTGATTTGTGAATGAGTGTGCAGGAGGTCTTGCTGCTTGCTTTCTTCATTCGTTTTTAGGCTGAGCTGCATATTGAGTAAAGCTTAAAGTAACTAGAACAAGAAACGTTAACGTGTCAGCTTTGTAGACAATATTTTGTATGTTGTGCATATAGATAAGAGTGTGTAAGTCATGTATTTGATACATGCATCAGTACTTTTTGATGTGAACCCACACTTTTAGATCTGTGAATGTTTAGTGTTCAGTCTTTCTTATATTCAGCACTGATCTGTACCTGTATCAGATTATAAGATTTGTGGTACTTTATATATTTTTGAATACCAGAAAATACACAGGAAATGTGTAAATCATGTGATATGTTGTCTGTTTTTGATGAGAACATAAATCCCTTGTCACAATAGAACAATACTATGAATTAGAAGTTAATTTTGTTGGTAAAATGACACATCTGGACCACTCCAGGGCTGAAATGAGCACTTCTTTGTTTAGAAACAGTATGTATATGCTAAATGTCTTCAAAAAAGCAACCTTTTCACCACTCAGGGGCTTTTGTTTTTGAAAGCAATTGTTTTATTGGCATATAAAATTGCCCCCCACACCCCCAATTTCATTGGGTGGGGGACAATTATATAGTATGATGAGATTTGTTGTAAGATTCCATATTGGTTTTCCTCCTGTCCTCGCCAATTTTTTGAGTCACCAGCCACCACTGCTTTATATGTAACCAATCAAATTTGAATTTTCGTCAGTTCTGTATGCCAATTTTTGTGAGTTTTCGAGCATCCTAAGCCCCTCAAAAATGCAATGGCATGGGGGAATAATAGTAATAATTAAAGCTGCAAGCAGCGATGGACGGGCCCTCACACCTCACGTGTGTTGGAGGGAGTGGCAGCTGTGGTATCACTATTGGAGGTCTGTTGACACAACTCTGAAATGTCAGGATTATCAGACATTGTGTGAATGGGTAAAATATTATTGCCTGCAGTATATGGTGCTGGCGATGACTCATTGGAAATTGTGTATATATTTGATGAACTATGTGTCATTTAAGTCTCACTTCCTGTTGCACTTAGGCAATACTAAATAAGTTAAATATTAATTCAACAATACATTTACCAAAAGGCAAATAATATACATTTTCATGAATATTTGACATTGCATGTAGGAAATAACTATTACTTCCTGTGTCCACTATGTGGCACTAGACAACACCCACACCCAGACGTCATGTCATATGTATATCATGTGTAGACCACACCATGTAAACTTCATGATGACTTTTGTCACATAAGGCTGAATTGCTGTTGCCATTAGTTGGTGCAATGACTATGACTCAATATGAGCATATATATGTGTTCAGGCCTTGACTCTTATCAAACATGAGAAATTTTGGTAGACTGGACAATATAAAGTGGAGCTACAGTTTAAACACGTTTTGGGCAAAATTCACTGGCACGCCACACAAAGGGTATTCCATGAAAACTAAAAATCTTCGCAATTTAAGATTGCAAAGGTTTGTAGATGTTACCTATCAAATTTGAAGTTGTTTGGGTTAAATTTCTAGGAGGAGTTTGTTAAAGTACATCTGTCGATGGCTTCACTTAATGAAAAAAATGCAAATTAGATTCAAAATGGCAGACTTCCTGTTGGATTTAGGGTATGGCTCCAAGAGGCTTTCTTTTAAGTCTGAAGATGGTACATCTGCCGACCAAACTTTGTACATCTACATCAAATTTAAAGGTTGAGGCTTTGACTTTTCTAGGGGGTGCCCTTGGGGCATTTTGCCTCACCCAAACTGAAGACCCATATCAGATATCAAGTTATACCACTACTGATACATGTGCAAAGCTTTGTGAGTTTTCCAGCACCCTTAGTTCCTAAAATATGCTAAAAGTAATTAGTGGGAGCTGAAAAGCCATGCCCAAGCCCAGTTGTGATACTAATTGAAATATTTACATGTTTGAACATGGGCGCAAAGTTTTCTGAGGTTTTGCACATCCTAAAGGCCTAAAACATGTTCATAGAATGACAACTGAAATCCAAAATAGCTGACTTCCTTTTGTGTAAAAAAAATTGAAAAAACATGTATTATGTTGATAATGATGAATGAACCCACCCAATTTGATGCACATCAAAGAAACTTCCAAAATGGCCCTGCGTTTGGGGGCACTATGGAGCCTACTGACCACGTCCGAGCCCAATCACTACAGAACTTTGCAATTAACTAAAAAGCTTCACAAATTAGCATCACAAAGGTGTTTAGATGTAACCTACCAAATTGCTCGGGTTAAATGTCTAGGAGGAGTTTGTTAAAATACAACACCTGCCAATGGCTTCACAAATGCAAAGTAGATTCAAAATGGCAGACGTACTGTTGGACTTAGGGTATGGCTCCATGAGGCTTTTTTTTGAAAATCTGGAGATGTTAAATCTGTCTACCATATTTCATAAATTCACGTCATATTTAAAGGTGGGGGCTTTGACTCTGAAATTTTCTAGGTGGCGCCCTCGAGCCACTTTGCCACACCCTAAGACCCATATCAGATATAAATTTTGATGCATGTGCAAGGTTTTGTGAGTTTTCGAACACCCCTAGCACCTCAAAAATGCTAAAAGTAATTAGGTGGAGCTATAGAGCTGAGGTGCCACGCCCAAGCCCAATTGTGATACTAATCGCAATACTTACTAATTCAAACATAGGTAAAAAGTATGAGTTTTCGTGCATCCTAAAGACCACAAACGTGTTCGTAAAATGAAAATTGATGCACGAAATCCAAAATGGCCAACTTCCTGTGCGGTGAAAACATTTGAAAAAATATGTCGAGCATGCTGAGCGCAATGAACCCATTAAATTTCATGAACATCAAAGAAACTTTGTTCCAAAATGGCATTTGGGGGCCCTATGGAGCCTGCTCGAACCACAACATGTAAATTCCATGTAAATCAGATGATGTTTGTCACATAAGGCTGGATTTCCTGTTTCCAGTAGGCAGTGCTACACAAGAGGGTCATTAATGCCACAATATATTTAGTAGAGGATGACTCAAATGCATCTGCATTTTCATGAATATTGAACGTTGCACGAAGGAGTTAAATATCACTTCCTGTGGCCACTATGTCATCTTGCTGTATATCATGTCCCTGTAAATTCCATGTCAGTCAGATGATGTTTGTCATACAAGGCTGACTTCCTGTTGTCCATATGTGGTGCTATGACTATGAGTCAATATTGACATGCAGATGTGTTCAGGCCGGGACTCTTTTATCAAGCATGAGAAATTTGGTACAGGTTGGACAATGTACATACAACAACTTCAAGCTCCATGGCGAAACATCGAAGTTTGCTGCATCACCACGACAACAGCGTTCAATGAAAAGTCAAGATTTTGATAACATTGTAAATGTCTTTCGATGACACAGACCAAATTTGAAGTCAGTCGAGTTAAATCTCTAGGAGGAGTTTGTCAAAATACAGTGCCTGCAAATTGCAAAAACTGCGCTAAAATTTCAATATAAATTCAAAATTGCTGACTTCCTGTTGAACTTAGGGTATGGCTCCAAGAGACTATTTTGTGCATCTGGACATGATACATGTGCCTACCAAATTTCATTCATCTACATCAAATTTAAAAGTGGGGACTTTGACTTGATGACTTTGATGAAAACACAAACACTTCATCATTTAGCATCATCATTGTATTATAATTTAGCTGACCAAATTTTAGGTATCTGGTTAACCTGCTAGGAGTAGTTAGTAAAAGTATGGGGCATATAACTTCCTGTTGCCAGTAGGTATTACTGTTGTTCAATATTGTCCTATACATGTCTTCAGACTGGGACTCTTATCAAACATGTGAAATTTGGGAAAGATCTGACGAGTTACAACAGTTTGTTTTGCAAAGGTGAAACACTGAAATGCAACAGCATTGCAAACTCACGTTGTAAACTCACGCTCTTCAAAGTTCAACTGGCTAGGCAGAGAGTGTATAAGCACAGCACCTGTAACTTCCTGTTGCCAGTAGGTGGCACTATGACTATGACTCAATATTGACATGTAGATGTGTTCAGTCTGGGACTCTTATCAAGCGTAAAAAAATTGGCGCAGATTGAACAATATATATTTAAGTTATAAATGGTAAATGGTAAATGGACTGTACTTGTATAGCGCCTTTCTAGTCTTCCGACCACTCAAAGCGCTTTTTACACTACGAATCACATTCACCCATTCACACACATTCATACACTGAATGGGTACAGGGGCTACCATGCAATGTCCCAACCTGCCCATCAGAGAAAGCTAACCATTCACACACATTCATACACTGATGGCACAGCCATCAGGAGCAATTTTGGGGTTAAGTGTCTTGCCCAAGGACACATCGGCATGTGGACTGGAGGAGCCGGGAATCGAACCACCGATCTTCCGATTAGTGGACGAACCGCTCTACCTCCTGAGCTTTCTGTTTCATGGCAAAACATCAAAGTTCACTGCACTGCCACGGTAACAGCGTTCCATGAAAACTCAAGATTTTGATAACTTTTTATCACAAAGATCTTTAGATGACATTGACCAAATTTAAAGTCTGTTGGGTTAAATCTCTAGGTGGAGTCTGTTAAAACACAACACCTGCAAATGGAAAAATTTGTGAAAAATTGCAAATTAAATTGAAAATGGCCCACTTCCTGTTGGATTTAGGTTATGGCTCCAAGAGGATTTCATGTATCATGGGTCTGGCCATGATACATGTCCCTACCAAATTTCGTTCATTAACGTCAATTTTGAAAAAGGGGCTTCAAGTTTGAAATTTTCTAGGGAGCGTCCTCCAGCCATTTTGCCTCCCCCATGGCCAAGACCCATAAAATATGAAATTCTTCATGACTTCTGACATATGTGCAAAGTTTGGAAAATTTACAAGCCTGTTTAGCCCAATCTCCAATATGATAGATTTTCACAATAACTGTTACAAGAAAATAAATGTATGAAAACCTGTAATGTGCCATACTGTTTAAACCAACTATCTGTTGTAAATCATTTTCGAACCTCAACTGAAATTATGTGGCTCTGTCTTTCTTTCGATTAGTTGATTTGGGAGACATAACTCAAGAGTTTCATGACAGAGCCACAGCAATGCTCAAACCTATCTTTAAATCATCTCAAAAACTTGCATTATTTTTCATTCAAATCCTGAGCTTATGACCTTTCAGTATGACGTCAGAGCTCACCTGAGAACCTGCAGCTCTTTGTGTCTCTGTGCTAGTTTGTGCTGATAGGTTTTTCATAATAAAATTATGACTGAATTTCACAAAAGTCAACAATCAGTTGGACAAGCTGTTACTTATTTACCTTATAAATACTGTTTATGTCATAAATGATATACAATAATAATTCTGCCCTCAATCGACTCATGGAAAGGGGATAGGATTGTCGGGAGTTGGGAGACTCAGCAGCCATATATTTCTCTGTTCTCTATTTCTCTGTTTAGCGTTTTCAGGTTAGACTAATCCATTGTTACTAACTTTTGAGCTAACCCCCTTCACTTTTCCAGCACTTGGGGAAAAAACAGATGTGACTTTTCTTGGTCTTTACAAGCTGCAGCATTTATTAACTGACACACTATAGCCTGTACTGTACATTTACTGCCAGACTGACAACTTACTGCTAACCTCTGCTCCACTCGCATTCACCATCACTTTTCTGCCACTCGCTCTCTCACTCAACCACTCACTCACCCGCTACTAGGGGTGTGCCTGAATACAAATACATTATTCGGCAAAGCACAAATAGTGGGTTTTTTGACGGAATATTTGTTTCATACAAATATTTCAAAAAATTATTTGTTTTCAGGAAGAAAAATAAACCATGTCAAATACCAGCGTGCAGGTCGGTTACATCGCTATCTCAGTGTCTCTCCTCTACTCCGCTGTGACGTCTATCTCTCAGTGAGGGGAGTCACATCCACCTGCGCTACTGACACACACTTCATGAACAAGCTTCATGAACAAGCTTCATGAACACTTATTGTAACACTTTAATTTTCTAAAATTAAAAGTGTAATAAAAACAAAAACAGGATTTTTAAGCCTCCGTCCACTTTTATTCGAATACAAATACAAATACAAATAATTTTGCTGCCTCAACAAATACAGATACAAATACAAATACTGGGCTCTCTGCAAATCCCTACCCACTACACACACATATTAAGTACTGCCCTGTTCTTTAAAAGGATATAAGTACCAAGAGGCAAGGACACAGAGGTTAACTCATGTTTCAAAACAGCACTGCACAGAGGATCCCAAACGCTTTTGATTTCTGAATTAATGGATATTTGGTGTTATTTTTGCCATAAAAAAATATTTTTTGGCATAAAAAAATATTTTTTGGCCTGGCAGGGTTTCTCATTGGCCTGGCGACCCACCAGGCCTGTACAATTATAGGGGAAACACTGAAGCAACACATTGATATTGGTATGGACTCTCTACTGTCCATACTCAAATCTACACCCATGCTTTGAACACCTGCAGGGTGTAGGGAGTGACATGGCTGCTTAGTGGGGTCTCTGTCTATTGAACAGCCTGTTAACATCAGTCATTGTTGTAGGGGAAAGCAAGGAGGTTGCCACTGAGCTAGGCAGTTGAGCAGAGGCTCAGACCCCACAGAGGTGGAGGAGCTGGAGCTAGTGGGCTTGGGCTGATGACTGGAGTCAGGGGGAATGGTATCAGGACTGTCTATTTGTCAAATTAGAACTCATTCAGGTCAGTGGCCAGGCACACACAGAATAACAATCATAACAATAACAATAAGTAGCAATAGCCAGGGAAGGATGCCAACAGGACTGCGAAGGACCGTGAAGGCTCGGCCTACGTCCCAGGGTTTCCTGCAAGATGAGAAAGCACAAAGAACTCCGGGGAAGAAGCAAAGTTAGTGACATGCACTGATGTTACATGAATGCATACAGATGGAGAGGAGGAGGAGAAGAGAGGAGCTCAGTGCATCATGGGAAGTCCCCCAGCAGTCTAGGCCTAAGGGCCGATCCAAGGTGACCCTGGTCGGCCCTAACTATAAGCTTTATCAAAAAAAAAAAGTTTTAAGTCTACTCTTAAACATAGAGAGGCTGTCTGCGCCCTGGACCAAATCTGGAAGATGGTTCCACAAGAGAGGAGCCTGATAGCTGAAGGCTCTGCCTCCCATTCTACTTTTAAAGACTGTAGGAACCACCAGTACGCCTGCATTCTGAGAGCGCAGTGTTCTAGTGGGAAAATACGGTACTATGAGGTCTTCAAGATATGATGGTGCCTGACCATTAAGGGCTTTGTAAGTTAGGAGAAGGATTTTAAATTCTATTCTAGATTTTACAAGAAGCCAATGTAGCGAAGCTAAAATGGGAGAAATGTGATCTCTTTTTCTAGTTTTAGTCAGTACACATGCAGCTGCATTCTGGACCAGCTGGAGAGTCTTTAGAGACTTGTTAGGGCAGCCTGATAATAAGGAATTGCAGTAATCCAGCCTAGAAGTAACAAATGTATGGACTAGTTTTTCTGCATCTTTTTGGGACAGGATGTGCCTGATTTTTGCAATATTACGTAAGTGAAAAAAGGCAGTCTTTGAAATTTGATTCATGTGGGAGTTGAAGGACATATCCTGATCAAAGATAACTCCCAGATTCCTTACGGTGGTGCTGGAATCCAGGGTAATGCCATCCAGAGTAGCTATATCATTAGATAATGTCTTTCTAAGGTGTTTAGGGCCAAGCACAATAACTTCAGTTTTATCTGAGTTTAGTAGAAGAAAATTGCAGGTCATCTAGGTCTTTATGTCCTTAAGGCATACTTGGAGTTTGTTTAACTGATTGGTTTCATCAGGCTTCATTGATAAATATAATTGGGCATCATCTGTTTCCTAATAATATTACCTAAAGGAAGCATATACAAGGTGAATAGTATTGGAACTTCGGAATAGTGTGGAACTTCGTGTCTAACTTTTGCCTTCATGGAGGATTCATCATTAACATGTACAAACTGAAATCGGTCTGATAAATAGGACTGAAACCAGCTTAATGCAGTTCCTTTAATGCCAATTAAATGTTCCAGTCTCTGCAAAAGGATTTGATGGTCAATTGTGTTGAATGCGGCACTAAGATCTAACAGGACAAGTATGGAGAGAAATCCTTTGTCTGATGCAGTTAGGAGGTCATTTGTGACTTTCACCAGTGCTGTCTCTGTGCCATGATGCGCTCTAAATCCTGGCTGAAAATCCTCAAATAAACTATTGTTATGTAGAAGGTCACATAACTGATTGGAGACTGCTTTCTCAAGGATCTTAGAGAGAAATGGAAGGTTAGAAATAGGTCTATTTATTGGCTAAAATGCCTGAATCAAGAGTAGGCTTCTTAAGAAGAGGTTTAATTACAGCTACTTGAAAGGACTGTGGTACATAGCCTGTTACTAAAGACAGATTGATCATATCTAGTAAAGAAGCGCTAACTAAGGGTAAGGCTTCCTTAAGCAGCCTAGTTGGGATGGGGTCTAAGAGACAGGTTGATGGTTTAGCTGAACAAATCATTGAAGTTAGTTCAGAAAAGTCGACTGGAGAAAAACAGTCCAAATATATGTCAGGATTTACAGCTGTTTCTAAGGTGCCTGTGTTTGGGGAGAAATCGGTGCCTGTTGAGGGCAGGAGGTGGTGAATTTTGCCTCTAATAGTTAGAATTTTATCATTAAAGAAGCTCATAAAGTCATTACTACTGAGAGCTATAGGAATACATGGATCAATAGAGTTATGATTCTTTGTCAGCCTGGCCAAAGTGCTGAAAAGGAACCAAGGGCTGTTTTTATTCTCTTCTATTAATGCTGAGTAATAGGCGGCTCTGGCATTACAGAGGGCCTTCCTATATGTTTTAAGACTATCTTGCCAGACTAAGCGAGATTCTTCCACTTTGGTGGAACGCCAAATCCTTTCCAATTTTCGCGATGTTTGCTTTAATTTGCGGGTTTGGGAGTTATACCATGGAGCTAACCTCTTACGTTTTATTATCTTCCTTTTTAAGGGGGCAATGGAGTCAAGTGTTATTCGTAATGAGCCTGCAACACTATCAACATGATTATCAATTTGGGAGAGACTAAAGTTAACATAAGAGTCCTCTGCAGTATTGAGACATGGCATTGAATTCAGAACTGATGGAATTGCTTCCTTAAATTTAGCTACAGCACTATCAAATAGACATCTAGTGAAGACATTTTTGTCTAATGGTGTGTAATCCAGTAATAGGAATTAAAAAGTTATTAAAAAATGATCTGATAAAATAGGATTTTGTGGAAAAATTATTAAATGTTCAATTTCAATCCCATAAGTCAGAACAAGGTTGAGGGTGTGGTTAAGACAGTGAGTATTTACACACTGAGAGAAGCCAATTGAGTCTAATAATGAGATAAACGCAGTACTGAGACTATCATTATCAACGTCCACATGACTATTAAAATCACCTACTATAATTACTTTATCGATACTAAAGACTAAGTTTGATAAAATCTCTGAGAATTCAGATAGGAATTCAGAGTATGGACCAGGAGGACGGTACAATATAACACATAGAACTGGCTGTAAAGTTTCCAGGTTGGGTGAGAGAGATTAAGAACAAGGCTTTCGAATGAGTTATAATTAAATTTAGGTCTAGGGTAGATGATTAGGCTTGAGTTGAAAATGGCTGCAACTCCACCTCCTCGGCCAGTGTCTCGAGGAATGTGAGTATTAATATGACTGGGGGTGTGGATTCATTTAGGCTGACAAATTCTTCATGACACAGCCAGGTTTCAGTAAGACAAAATAAATCAATATGATGATCTGAGATTAAATCATTTACTAATATGGCTTTAGATGACAGAGATCTAATGTTCAAGAGTCCACATTTAATTCTCTTATTTTGTTGTACTATTGCAGTAGTGGTTTTAATTTTTATTAGATTTTTATGAATGACTTTTCTTTTGTTTATGCCAAATCTTCTCTGCCAATGCCAAACAGCTTAAAAACGGCCACTTCGCGGCCTGTCTCTGGCATCCCCTGTTATATGGAGCTTGGCCTTCACTTTGGAGATGGTACTAGGGCTCACTCCAAATACTGCCTCAATTTGGTTTTGTGGAACACCAACTAGGAGTTGCTCTATCGCACAGGCCCTATCCAGATCAGTCAAAACATTGCATGCCGATGCTCACAGGGCCCATGCTCGCTGGGGGTACCAGAAGCTCAAAACAAGAGTCAATAGCAACAGCAAAATAAGCAGTTTGGCATTGGCAGAGAAGATTTGGCATATTTTTCATGGGCGCAACCCACATACTCAGCTCTGCTGCTCATCCCACAAATGCATGTTCCTTACAAATGTGGCACCATTTAAAAGGGAAATAAACAGGCTTTCCAATGGTATAAGACTTATTGCCAAGAGGCATTGTTACATTAAAGAAATAATCTACCAAACACAAATTTCCTTACTTTTTGTGCTATGTTTAGTTATTCTAAATGCCTGCCACCAGGTTGGATACCCTACAAAATCAGACAAAACGATTTACAGCATGCAGACCAGAAGAGCCTATGTTTGTTAACATTACATGTAGCATTGTAGCATGAGGGAGTACAAAGACATTACTAGGACGAGGGGAGGGCATTTCTCTTTGTTTGATAACATTAAAAGCAAAGTTAGACTTGTTGTCCCGACTCATTTTAAAGAGGCGAGAGATAGAGTAAGAGAGAGAGCAAGAGCAGTGGTGCTCAAGCGAGCTAGAGATTGAATGAAGAGGGAATGGCAGTAGCAAGAACAAAGTAGTGAATGAGAGAAATAAAACATTATTTTCTGATTGTTTCACGGTGGTTACGTACTAAAGCATGAGTACACCTCCGTGGGAAGGTGCTGCATTGCTGGATTTGGTGTGAATGAATTCTTTCATGTAACATAGGTGTATGAACGGTACTAAAACAAATTTTACTTTGTTTCACAATCGTCATATTACAATTAATCGTACAAGCAGATACAAACAGCCACAAACAGATACATAACCTCATCGCTATGCATCCTGAAAACAGCTGTGTTTAAAAAAGTATTACAAACAAGTTGGGTCTTTCTTTCACTCGCTTCCAAAACAAATGCACATGCTAGCCAGATCAAGATCTTTACAACACACGGTGATGGTGCTTATGAGAAATGCAGTCTTCATTCAGGGAAACATTTCCACTTTTGCCCACAGGGGCCACCAAAATCAACACAAAATGAAAGTTCCTTGTAGTAACTTTAATGTATAATTTAAATGTAAAATATATGAATACATTTATATTTACTTTTTGAAATGTATCGTGAAATGTATCATTATTAGCAATATTATGGCTTTACTTTTGTATGTTTATGTACTGACACATCGCCCATCTTATATACCATCTAAAAGAATCAAACTCCTCAGTCAGTCTGTTTTACAAAACAGAATTGATGGTGATGGTGTCACATTGTCTTTTTACCCAAAATTGTCCAGAATTTAGTTGTTTTGTTTTTTTAATTTAAATGAGGAAAATGTTTGCAACAGCTGGGACACACCATAAGTAGTCTGCAAGTATGTGTTGTGAATGGAAGGTTCACAGTATATTCTTTTTTTCCCCTATTTTTAGCATGCTGAATAGTAATGGTGTGAAAGAGATCCAGTCCTATGCCTTCAATGGGAGCAGACTGGAAGAAGTGTATGCAATTTTTTGGTGTTTTATTCGGCCTATTTATTCATGTGTTTGTACTTTAACAACCTGCTGGCCGGCAGATTGACTTACTATTATTACAGAAAACATTGTGATTGTGAACAGTGTGATATTTATTAGTATTAGACAGGAATTATCAGTTATTAATAAACATACAATAAACATACATTCAGCACAGTACCTTGCCCCTCATCTATTCTTCATTCTTCAGGTATCTTCACAGGAATGTGGATTTGGAGCGAATAGATGAATTTGCGTTTTATGGCGTAATTCACGGCCCAATTCACTTGTGAGTGACTGAAATGTATAGAATTAGCTAGAATAATGTAGAAGTAACATTGCTTTGTGTTTTTATTTTACTTCAAATAATATCTTTATTTTGCCACTATAGCACATGCTGAGGTTGTGTCACAAAGCTCAGGCTATTCCTGAGAACAGCCTGAGCTTTGTGTCCAAATGAATTAATCTAAACTCTTTGTCTGTGTTTCCAGAGACCTCTCAGAAACCAAAGTTAGCTCTTTGCCTTCAATAGGTATGAAGACCATTGAAAAGCTCCAAGCTAAAAACACTTGGGCCCTCAAAGCACTACCCCCCTTTAGAGCCTTTCTCCATTTACAGAGTGCTGAACTGACCTTCCAAAGCCATTGCTGTGGTCTCAAAAAGTTGAAAAGATGGAGAGGGTAAGTAAGAGAATTGAAAGTGTTTGGAAATATTTTCCCACCATGGTTTCTTTTCCTTGTTTGTTTGTCCTTTACATACCAGACTAGGCCCCAATGTAATAAGTACCCACAAAAGCTGTGCCATCCTAGAGTGATTTAAATTAAATCAATGCAGAGTTCATTTTTAATCTTGTAATGATTTTATATTTATACATTTGATTGTGAGGGTTGAGGGGCAAACAAAAAACTATTAGTGGGCACCAGCAGCAACTCCTGGCAATCATGATTTAGGTTAAATTAGCTTTTCTAATTGTAATATCAAACCCTAACCAGAAGATCAAGATATTGTGATTGCTGATTGTTTGACGCACTGATTATTACAGGCTTTGATAATTTTTCCTACCATGAGTAAGGCAATATTGGTTTTCACTGTTTTTCAACCTTCACTAAATAGTGTTCATAATATTAATCATTATTATATCAAATTCTGCTCCTTTTGATCTAATGTAATGTTCTTGAAATTCTCCATTTATTTGCATACTCTCATCTTTTGACAGTGAAATTCTCTATTGTTTTTGTACCTGGTTCTGGTTCTGTACTTAAGTATTCTACCGGATTCTATTTACTTAGTTTATCTTTTTTAAATGTGATATACTTGTTTACAATTAGAAAAGCTAATTCACCTTAATTTGCCATTGACCTTAATTTTGTGCTGGTGCTGCCTATGAATTTTATCTGATTAAGGTCTGAGGAGTGAAATGCCATGAACAAAGTGAATACAAGTGATCAACAATTGTATTCAAGCTTCCCAGTCTTGTACTCTAGTAGTGTGATAATGTACTGGTGTAATGTACTGGTAGAAAAATAACTCAATTTCCGAACATAGTGCATATTGATGGAAGTGTAATGTGGTCACTTTCGGGTGTGGAAGAACTTAATATAATATTTATACATTTGCATGCATATAAAAATTTGTTGTTGTCGATTTTCTAATGGACCCTTTTGTCAGACATTTTGACTCATCAAAGCAGGGAAAACACAGGTGGTATTAATAACAGTAATGATGCCTGCACTCCATTTAGGTGAGCCAATTACTGGGCTTGGTACTGTGCATGCTCACTTACTGACATGGCTTACTGGTACACTTAGTTGAATGGAGACATCATTATTATTATTTACACCTGCTTTGACAAGTCAAAATGCCTGCCGTGAAAAGAGTCTATTAATATTCTTATCATCTGTGTTCAAGACACTCTGAGGCCGTTATTTGCAACTTGACCAGGACTGCTTTGGGAAAGCAGCATGAATCTTCTGCAGGTTTCTCTCGGAAAATCTATGAACATCTAAGAGACAGCTTCGATCTCCCAACTGCTGGCAGCACAAGTCACAATCATCACTACAACAGCCCCATTTGCCCAAATGAACAGTCTCAAAATGAGGGTTTGTTTAATGTTGAGTTATCTGAAGAACATTCCCATGAAGATTTTGACTTTGCACTGTGTAATGAACTTCACACAGATGACCATGGACTCTCATGCAGCCCTGTCCCTGATGCCTTCAACCCCTGTGAGGATGTGATCAGTCAAAGCTTCCTGAGGGTGTTGGTCTGGGTGGTCAGTCTGTTAGCCATTTCAGCCAACTTCCTGGTGATGATCATTCTGTTAACTAGCCGACAGAAGTTGTCCATTACCCGTTTTCTCATGGGTCACCTGGTGTTTGCAGATTTTTGTATGGGGATGTACGTGCTGCTCATTGCATCTGTCGACATCTACACACGCTCCCATTATTACCACTATGCTATTGCCTGGCAAACAGGAACTGGCTGCAATCTAGCAGGCACATTATCAGTTTTCGCCAGTGAGCTATCTGTTTACACATTAACTTTAATAAGTTTTCAGCGCTGGCACGCCATCTTCTACGCAATGAGGCCAGACAGAAAATTGAGATTACGCCATGCAGTTGTGTTGATGCTCATCGGCTGGTTGTTGTGCATAATCCTAGCACTGCTGCCAGTGATCGGTGTGAGCAGTTACCAGAAAGTGAGCATCTGCTTACCTATGGATACTAAGACAACTGCTGCATGGGCATATGTGGTCTCTGTCCTGATGGTTAATGTCATTGCTGTTATAGTGGTGTGCTTATGTTATCTTCACATCTACTGTATGGTGCACACTCCCCAGCACCAGTCCAGCAGATGTGATACCATCATGGCCAAACGCATGGCTGTTCTCATATTCACCAACTTCCTCTGTCTGGCTCCCATTTGCTTCTACGGCTTGTCTGCAGCTCTCCACCAACCATTGATCACCATCACAGATTCCAAGGTGTGACTTCTTCTTGAACCCTAATCCAGAATTTTTTCTATTTAAAATAAAGGCTGATGTGTGTGTTCTTTGCAGGTTCTGCTGGTGCTGTTCTATCCTCTCAACTCTTGTGCACACCCTTTTTTTTATGCTATCCTCACAAAGGCATTTCACCGAGACATTCTGATGTTGCTGAGCCGGATGGGGCTATGCCAGCAACAAGCACACCTCTATAGAAGCCAATTTGTCAGTATTAATCCCCACATATACAGAGAGACAATGTCTGCCATGCAGTCCAGCACCCACACCATGAAACATCCAAAATAATCACCAGGTTACAAGATACCTGAACATTGCTTTTGAAATTTTGTTAACATTTTTTCTTATTGTAGTAGATTTAAAAAGCACCAAATACCAATTTACAGATTATTAATTATTAATTATTTAGAGCCCAACTATACGCTATTGCATAATTTGTCCATCAGAGAGCGCTGCGACTACACTGTAGGCAACACACTTAACAGCTCAGCTTACCACTGCAGAGCAGAACCTATGTCTGTTATGTATCTTCATGGTAAGGTGCTCATTTGCAAGTGGAAAACATGATCTAAATGATAATAAACCACACCTCCTCATTTCCCCTTATTGTATAAGCTAAATAAGCCTGGCAGCAGTCATGTCAGTCATGCCTGGTTTTGCTACAGTACACTAGCCACCACAGTCAGTCACCTCCTCTCATACAGGACAGCAGATGAGTGCTGTAAAACTAATTGACAAACTCTGTTTTATTTTTATTTGTCAGTAAGTATCAGTCAGTAAGAGTTCTGGCGAGTAAATAAGCAAAGGCCCTATAATTTTCTCTCATCAGTATAATGCTCACAGATGCTGTAAAACACATGCTCACAGTTTATGTGTTGCTAAACTAGTAAGCCAGTAAGCTAGCTGCTCTCATGGCGGTAAACTGAAGATAGCTAATGGGTTGTTAAAGTACAGCGTTGTACTCATTCTACCTATTCTAGTAAATTATTCAAGTAAGTATACCTGCGACTTGCATTTCAGCAGAAAAGTTATACTGGTAGTTTATCTTAAAAGTTTAAAGCTTAGACACAGGGCTTTTTCTGAGTTACTCCAGGAACTGTGCCAGTTCCTAAGCTAATGTCTGATCATCACATAACAGAAGAAGTCTAGAATTGGTAATAATAAAGGGATTATTAGGAAATAACTGTATATAAATAACAACAGCAACAATGATGATAACTAGAGTCAGGTTTACTGTTGCAGTTGTTGTTATGTTTTTGACAATAAGCCAAATTTATTTTTCAACTGCATAATGTCCAACTGAGTACATATCTTGTATGGAACTCAATAACTAAATGTAAGGGATCCTTATAAAATGTGTTTATGTTACATGTTTCTGTTAAAAAATGAATATCAGCCGATACGTTGTCAGATTTTTTTTTCAAATATCAAAATTGCCATCAGCCTTAAAAATCCTGTATCAGTCAGGCTTTAGTATTAATCTGTAGGTAAAGATAGCAAAAAGTTTAGCTGTCAGCTGCACGAGAAAGGAAAGTAGAAATGCGTCTAAAACTGCACAGAAAATGTAGAGATTAGCCTAACTCAGAGGTAAGAAAATAAAGGTGTCAGTATGTTTGAAATGAAGAGCTTCTCAAATCTATCTGCATCTGAAAGTTTGGGCCCTGAGTTTGTGATGCATAATATTGTGCTCTGCCAAATGAACCACTATTACTTGTGCTTGTAGTTTTACTGCAGTCACTTTTTCTGGCACTTTCAACCACATCTCACGGTCTTCTGCAGTGGATGTTTTTTTCTCAGTTGTCATAGTGATATCTGAATCATCATGTGACCTACATGTAGCTACGGAACTCATATCCAAAGTGAAGGACCACTCTTGAACAGAAACAGTGGCTTTGGGAAAGAGACAATATTTCCCAAATAACAGAACACCAGCTTGTTTAAGTTACTGCTGTAGTAGTAGTAGTAGTAACTGCTGCCAACTCTTCACTGCTGCATAAACCAAAACCCAAATAAGAAAATGCACTTTCCTTCGACCTTTGAGACTTAGGGAATAAAACTTTTCAACTCTCCCACACAAGAAGCCTGTAACATGCCTAAGGTTTCTTTGATCACTACATGTAATCACCAAGGCACCAATCACCTCTTGCCAGTATTTGAGCGCTGTTTACCAGGACTGGAGGTTCAATTTCATGCTCTCAGACCATTCCACTGGTGACATAGTAGCAAGCCATGGAAGGGGAAACCAGCTGATTACCCCAAGCAATCAAACTGTCCAGCTTGTGACCTGAGGACATGCCAGTCAGCTTGAACTTTTCCAGGACTTCTGTAAAAACAGACGATTTACCAGTTTCCTCTGCACAAGAGGTTAGACACCAGGAAAACCTTGAAGTTATCATTATGAAAAAAAAACAAATTGCATTCACATTAACACACACACATGCACACACCACTGCCAGAACCTCTTCTATATCGTGAGCAGACCTACAGTAACCCCTATGTCACAGATATGAAGGATGCCTGACTTTAAGACTTAAAGGAATTCTTGTATTGTTGTCCATTTAAAGTCACTGTTGTATGTGTTTAGTTTACAACTTGTGCCAATCATTTAATGGAAGTATTTTAGGAATGCCAGCATATGATTTATGTTGATTTGTCTAATCATTAATAATACCAACATCTTTGGGTTTACCCATGTTGTGTTTGGTATCATTTTCTTATTCCAGAGTTTCCAAATCTGACCTTAGCAGTGTTCCAAAATTAATTATGCAAGTCTTATGAATATAACATTCTCTTAAGACTAAGGCACATTTCAGTTAAATCTGCACATGCAGTTTAGGACTTCAGTGGTGTTCACACCTGAGCTGGATACATGTCACTTAAAAACATTAATGTTAACCATTAACACAAAAAGATCTGATCTGACTGTAATTGGACAATCGGAAGTGAGCATTAAGGTCCCTATGTGAACATAGCCTAAGTAATTACTCTAACTCCCAAAATTGTCTGGCCAGATAATGGCTAACAGATGAGTGATGTCTGGCCTGTGCATTTAGAACCTTGATCCAGTCTTAGTCTGGGGGTGTCAACCTGAGATGAAACCTTTGAGTGTGACAAGTATGACAAGAGATATGTCACCCCTTCTGCATAGAGCTTATGAAACAGAGCCCACTACCAGAGTTCCCTCCTTCAACAATCCTCTCTGTTATAAACAACTCAGCTCCAGCAGGCTACAAGACCCACTGCCACTGCAACACTGCCCCAATGGCATACGCAATAATAATCAGCACTCCATTGTACCTTGTTGAAGACCCTGGTGCTTTTAGATACTTTTTATGTCAGATTTTATATCTTGGTCTCTCAGGTAACAATCCCTGCAAGAGTATAATTTTGGTCAATATCCATCTCAATGCTCATTAATTTTCTCTGTTAATTATACCAGTCTAATTTCTCCATTCATGTTAGAGCTTACAACTTACTTTCTTGTATTAGTTGGTTTATCTATTTGTGTATTGTCTTTTCTCTTTGTTTGTTTAGTTGTTTAATTGTGGTGAGTAGTTAATAATATATGTTCATAAAATTAAAGTGGATTCTTCCTTCGTTTGCTTGATTCAATTTTGGTCACTAGACTTTTAGATCTGTGTTAGGTTTACATCAATATAGAAAGAACTGAGTTGGAGATTTAGCCCTTTTAACACATGGTGCACAAAGTTTAGGGGTTCAAATGTAATTGGACAATGCAGATGGCCGCCCACCTAGAGCCTTGTTCTGTTTGAAGTTTCTTCCCATTAAAGGGGAGTTTTTCCTTGCCACTGTCGCCAAGTGCTTGAATGTTGGGTCTCTGTAAATTAAAGAGCATGGTCTATACCTGCTCTATGTGAAACGTGCCCTGAGATTAAGTCTGTTGTGAGTTGGTGCTATATAAATGAAATTGACTTGACTTGACCTGACTTGACAGATACACATGAAATCAAACAAAATAATCATATTTAATATTTAATGGAAAATCCTTTGCAGTCAATGAAGAAGTCTTGGAGCCATAGATATCAGCAGATCGATGCTTTGTATCTTCCCTGCAGGCCTTCACTGCAGACACCTTCAGCTTTTGCTTGTTGTGGGGTCTTTCCGCCTTCAGCAGGTGGAATGCAGCTCAGTTGGACTGAGATTAGGTGATTGACTCAATCAGTCAAGGATATTCCACCTTTTCACCCTGAAAAGCTGTGTCATGGTTGCTGTGTCTGTATCAAGATGGTTGTCCTGTTGAATGATGAAATATGGTCCAATAAGTTTTTATGTATTTGGCTGAATGTGAGTATACCTCTACATCAGTGGAAGCTGGTGACTCAAAAAATTGGGGAGGACAGGAGGAAAACCAACATGGCATCTTATAACAAACTGCATCATACTATATCATTGGCCCCACCTGATGAAATTGGAGAGGTGGGGAGCAATTTTATATGCCAATAAAACAATTTGCTTTCAAAAACAAAAACCCCTGAGTGGTGAAAAGGTTGCACACAACATCAACAGGTGACTGAACAACCACTCAATTAAAAACTGCATCAATTCCAAATTAATTAATGAGTGCAGACAGCTCACTGTAACTTCAATAAGCAAACTACCCACTGCACATTATATGATCTCTTTGCTGCATTCTTGTTAAGGAGATAAATTCACAAAAGCCACAGAAAGACATTTAACCATCAGAGATAAAATTAGCGACAAAAGAGACAGAGAGAGAGAAGCTGTATCTGACTCGTGTGATCTGATGTCTTCTTTCGTTCATGGAGATGAAGTATCCATATCATAACGTCCATTTGTGGCTGTTGGTCGTCTTGGTGGTTAGTTAACAATCCAGCACCGAAATCCTGGTTCACTCATTTGTCACATCCCGCATTGACTACTGCAACGCCCTCCTCACCGGACTCCCCACCAAACTCATCAACAGACTGCAAATGATTCAGAACTCGGCCGTCCGGATCATCACCCATACCAAATCATCTGACCACATCACCCCTGTTCTCATTCAACTTTCCCTGTACAATACCGCATCCACTACAAAAACCTCCTCCTCACTTATAAAGCTCTCCACAACCTAGCCCCGACTTACCTCCACGGCCTCCTTCATGAATACACTCCCTCCCGCACCCTCCTCTCAACCTCTACTGGACTCTCAATCATATCCACGTCACACCTCAGTACCATGGGTGCCCGAACCTTCAGCTGCTCAGCACCCAGGCTCTGGAACTCTCTCCCCCCACATATAAGACTGTCAGACTCCATCACCTTATTTAAGTCCCACCTCAAAACTCACCTGTTCAAACTGACATACTCCCTATAACTGGACACTGTGCACCTCACCTGTTTTTATGCTGATGTTTTGTTTTAATTGATGTTTTGCTTTTATTTCTTGTAAGGTGACCTTGGGTGACTTGAAAGGCGCCTCCAAATAAAATGTATTATTATTAACAGAACTTTGTGGCTGCTGGTTAACCAGTCTGATACAATTAGCAACTATGACAGACAAGCCAACTATCCTGGTTGTTTCATTTAAATTATGTTGTTAGATTTCTATTGTTGTTGAGAGGAGTTCACTTCAGAGCAGTGGTATGTTGGGCCACAGCACATCACTGTAGTCCCACTGAGGGTCCAGTCTGGACAGCTGAGGCAGTGAGGCCTGAGGCTGCGCCAGCAGAGCGGAGCTCTCCAACCGCCCTGAGGTGGCGTCCTGCCACTGCTGCCGCCCTGAGGTGGCGTCCTGCTGCTGCTGCACCACCCAGTCCAAATCCATTCTCCTGTTAGCTTAACAACAGTCCTTAACAATCCTTCAGGGCTTTGGCTAACGGAACAGATCAATAAAAGAAGTGAAATATAACCTCTAAATCTGAAAGAAGGAAATTGGTTGTTGAAAGGGCCTAAAGAAGACATAATATTTTACTGATGTGTTTAAAAATATAGTTCGCAATTTGCACATTATAATTTATTTTCTAATATGCTACTCTATCAATTTATCTATATTTTACCGGTCTTCTCTTACCAGTTTGTCACACTCAGGTATGTTACAGTGGTAGAGAACTGAAGATGAAATCTGGAAACTATCATTGGAGCATTGTATTCTGGTTGTTGATTGGTTAGGGAGGACGTCCTCCCTTGGAGCATCATTTTAAGTGTATTACCCAATCATAGATTAGCATGAAAAAAAATTAAGTACATTAAATTGATGTAAGAGATCCCGCCCTAACCCCAGGATTCCACTGGGTGCGTGTGCGCTGTCCTCTGCACAGCGCCCTATTCCACCGGGAGTGTGTCAGAAGCGGAGCATCTTCACTGTGGGTAAGCCATCTGCTATTTAAAGTCAGTTGCACTCCTACTACAGTAATTACAGCAGCCTAGTCAAAGCTGATAAAGTGCCTTAAGGCTACCGTAATTACTGCAGTAGCAGGGCAACTAAGCTGCCCAATTTTGTTAACTTCCTCAGCTTTCATTGATTTGGTCATTTTCCTTGATTTTTGTGCTTCTACTATGGTTGAGTAGGCTATGTAGTTAAATGGTTTCTTTATTCGGCTGTGTTAATTGCGTTTATTGTTGATATACGACCAGGAGTCTGCACATGGTGTTTTATGTGTTTTTGAAAATTGACCAGATGCTCAATGCTGTTTCTGTGTCTGACTTCCTGCCCAGTTTGATCTGCTCTGTGCTGCTTGACGCGGCCTCCGTAAAAAATAGATGAGGCGCAGCGGAGCAGAGAGCCGCTTCTGGGACGCTTCTGAAAGGCACCGCAGTGCGCCCGGTGGAATCAGATGCATTGACTAGAGTGGCCGCAATCAGCTCCGGTGGCCGCGTCGGAGCCGGAATGCGGCACACGCATCCAGTGGAATTTAGGGATAACACACTGGATGCGTGAACCTCAGCAGTGTGTGTGCGTCGCTGAACTGCTGCGTCTCTCACGCTTGCAGCATCCACACTGGATGCGTGTCTGCTACGGCGCTTCTGCCACTGGCAGCCCTATCTTTCTCGGTTTCCCTGTCTATTTCTGCTGAGAACCGCACGCGTCATGCAGAGAAAATAGGCCAGACCTCGAATATCTAGATGAAGCGACGCAACAGCCTTGCGGGAGACGTATGTGACTGTGGCAGCTCTAACCTGTTAACATGGGCACCGAAATGAAAAGCAAGAGGTTCCACGATGCATATGCGCTGCTCACGCATCCAGTGTGTCCCAGGGGTTAGGAGGGCAACAGGAGCCCGTCCACTGCCCCCCACCACCGCTTCATGCAGACTGCCCTTTCTCCTCCTGCCCTGCAGGTGTCACTGTTGAAGCCTTTTAATCAGAATTTCAATAAAGAAAAAAGAAAAAATATTTTATAAATGATACTGAAATTTGGTAATGGTTTATTTCAACCAGGTATTCTTTTTTATATTTTTATCTCCCTCTTGCCTCTGAAAAAATAGAGGAGGAGCAACCTCCTCTGCTTCTACCCTATTTAACCTCCTCTGTTTGACAATTGATAGCATGAACACAACAAACAAATATTTGTCAATGCACTCCAAGTGGATTCTAAAGTGAATGTGCAACAACACTTCAGATAAAGTCAGATTAATGTCTGACATGATTGGATTAGCAATTTATTTTTTATTCTAGGTCAGTTATTAGTAATTATTTATGGTAGCAAAGGTGGTTTTCGACTGGATTTGAACGTAAGAATTTTGAATTGAATTTTAATTTACAGTGTTGTTGCACAACCACTCTTGTCTAGCAAAAGGAGGACATGGTTACACTCTACACTCTGGTCATACATGCATTCACGTGATGACAGAGCAGAAGAGCAGACTATTTATTTTAGTTTCTATTTTTTGTAAGTAGAGAGACTCATTGGAATTGAAGCCTGTTTATTACGACCATTACGACCTAAAAATACCACAAATAATGAATATTTGGACTTTTGGCTTTTTTTATGAAAAAACGGAGACCGGAAGTGTTCCTTTCGTTGCTGGTGACGCAACAGGCGTGACGGAGGCCGGAGACCACATAGACGGGAAGGTTGAACGTCGGACTCGCTGCAGTTAAACAGGTTTGTGTTTTACTCATTTTCGTGTATTTCCTTACAAAGTGTCTTTCCACAAAGAGGTTATGAAATCAGGAGATCTTTAATGAGGGTCAAATAGGGAGGATGAATGTGCTTCTCCCATCTATATAAACGGTGGTCAAGTGCGCCTGTGGTTCGATCTTGTCAAGCAAGTCTTACGACTCGGTGTTTCAAATGCTCAATGCATCCTATTTTAACCATGGTGGTAACTTAGAGTAATGAAAATACCGTGTTAAGACGTTGTTCATGATCCTGGCAGTGCAGTTTTACTGGGCTTCCAGTTCAGCAGGGGGCAGGATGAACTCGGCCTGTTGTTGCAACAGTTTTTTTTTTAAATATTATATTCCACACAGTTTTTCAAATGAGACAATTGATATTAGCAACTGAATCACGCCTATTATGGGTCTTACACATACTGGGAGGGTTTTCTGCAGCCTGGTCAGTATTGCCCATTTTCCACTGGCTCACTATGACACGGTTTAGCCTCGCCATGGCGTTCATACTTAATAGGCATTCTACTGCAGCTCCTAGCCGCTCTCATCTGCAATGTGCTGGTAAACAATGCAATAATGCGATTTCACCGCGATAATGAGAGCAACCGAAATAATAAAAAAAAAACAGTTAAAAAAAGGGGTGTCATATATTTATATAAAGTATAAACTCTATAAATCAACCCAGACCCTTCCTATTTACTTTATGGTTAAAAAAACAAATTATTACTTTGTTATTTGATTTAGTTTGGGGTGTTTACAGCATTGACAATTACATTTAAATTCAACAGCAACAGCTCTTTCAGAAATAGGACTCATAATCCACAGAATACACTGCCAACAGTTTTCTTTGGTTGAAGGTACTTCTTATGCAAAGTGTTGACAGTGATGTCTGTGGATTGCATAATTATATACTAGTCATTTGTTGGTCAGGATACCAACAATGATGTAAAATAAATGGCCATCACCTATGGCAGTCTTATATGGCGAGTTATATGGGCTTGTAAGCCTAAATCCTACCCACATGTGAAAATCAAATAAGACTTATTTTGGTTTCCTGATGGCAAAAAAAAGGAAAAAAAGATTGGTAATCATTTCTCATCTTGACTACAACTTGTGTTCTCGTCTTCCCTTATACTTTCAGCAGTCAATGGTATTTAATCCTCCCCCCAAGTAAAAATATAATAATTAAGTTATTGTTATTCATATCACTGATAGCCAAACAAAGAAGGTCTGACTATTCTCCTGTGTCCTGTTTAAAAAATGAAATAAAATAAAAAATCAAAGAGGGGTTTGACTGCAGGTTTCCTCTGTGGGGATGGTTCTGACAGAGGTTCCGCTCTCTGTCAGGGCAGGAAATAACACTTTTTTTGTTTGTTTGTTTTTTGCCCCACATTAAAAAAACATAAGAAGATGCAAGACATGCCCACAGTTGTTTGAAGGAGCCATACATAGCGGTGACAATGGAGACTGTGACTTGTTTGGTTTGCAGTAATTAAATAAGGCAATTCATATTTAGTTGGTTTAATTGTAGCTATATCGAAGAAATGTTGAAACGTAGTTTCATGTATTATTGTGAGTTGCGCTCTATGTGACTTAGGTTTCTGTAGTTGGTCTGTTTGTGTTCCTCAAGAGTTACTGTACTATATATTTGTAGGCCAAGTGCCAATAAAGCATTATGACTCTGTTTACTCTGACTCCGTCTTCTCTCACACACTCAGTATCTTACACACAGAAAAAATTATGGGAAACCTGGCACCTGACACTGACCCTGTCACTGAAATGGTGAAATGATACAGTTAAGACTTACAAGGACCTGATGTATCAAACCCCCAAAGGGTTTTATACACAACACACTATTATCCCACAGAATAATAATAATGTCACAATGCTGTATTTAACATTGTTGTGTGCAGAGAACTCTTACGCCATCATAATAGTCCTACTTTACCATGCCAGCTCCCTTAAAAAATGCTGCTTTTCTGTAGTATGAGCTGTGACTGCAATTTCCATTGCCAATAAATTCAGTGAATTTAGTTTCTTTAGCCTTTTCAGTACCTAACACAATAGTGCTTAATTATGATG
This sequence comes from Thunnus thynnus, assembly GCF_963924715.1. Taxonomy (NCBI): domain Eukaryota; kingdom Metazoa; phylum Chordata; class Actinopteri; order Scombriformes; family Scombridae; genus Thunnus; species Thunnus thynnus. The sequence continues at coordinate 30,299,828 of NC_089535.1, read as the reverse complement.
CCCAATAAAGCTGCACTGCAGCAACTGTAGTGAGTTATGTAGGGTGCTATATGGAGTAAAAAGCTGATGTAAAAGTAATGGCTGAATACTCTGAACCCTTCAGTTGTCAGAATGACAGAAAATAGTATTAATTAAAGAAGACTTACTAATTGCATAACTGCACTACAAGGATTGGTACTGTAGTAGTTAAGGTGCATGTCTATCATCCTTTGATTTAATTTGTATGTTTAGTAGGTTCCAAACACTCAGAGCAGCATTAACTATTAGTGTATTTAGCTATATCTGCTGGAAGCAGTGTATGTAATTTGGTTAACTGCTGTATTGCCAACACTACTCCCAGACACAAGAGTGAGATGTGAGAGTAATGTTTTTTTTCCTCTACTTTTCATCAGTCAGGATATGTCTGTAAAGATGGAAATGGAAATCAGTGGAATGTCAAGGGCACATGTCTCCATTCTACCTGCAGCTGACATCAAAGCCACATTGAAAGCAGAAGCAGAAAGACCTCGCTGTGCCAGCACCCCCTGTTCACCCATCAGAGGTACTGTTGCAGGATACCAGATTCTCCACATGGACTCAAACTATCTGGTAGGCTTCACTACTGGTGAGGAGCTGCTCAAACTGGCCCACAAATGGTCAGAAAGCACTCCAGAGAAGAGTTTGTTATCAGAGGCTGTGCCTAGCTCCATCCAGACCACTGTCCCAAAGTCTGTGGACTTGGGCATCCACCGCTCTTCACGGATCTCCAAAGCCAAAAGTCGCTACTACCAACCATACGACATTCCTTCTGCCAACGGGCGGAGACGGAGGCGTATGCCCAGCTCGAGTGACACCTTCCTCAGGTCCCTGGCCCATGGGGAGCCTGGGAGGGGTCTGCATGCTCCACTACCCCTCTGTCTACTTAAAGGGAAGAGGACCCAGTCCAAGTCTCTGGACTACCTTAATCTGGACAAAATAAGTATCAAAGAGTCATCAGACACTGAGGTGTTACAGTACCAACTGCAGCACCTCACCCTGCGAGGGGAGCGCATGTTCACCAGAAACAAGACATAAAAGTAAAGAAGATGGCATTATTCAGGCCTCTTTCACCCTCTTGGGGATGTGGGTGCTATTTCTAGCTCTGTTTCTTTGTACTCAGATTATAAGCAGTTCTATAACAAGACAGTCTGATAATCTTGTTACATCATTAACGGGGGTTATACCCTTCACTGTACACATAATGTTGAAGAAAATTCTTAAATTAGTCCTTACACTGTAATGAGGTTGTTGAGGTAAAAAAAATTGAATTATATAAACTTAGCAATAACTGGCAAAGCTATTTATTGACAGTGTTGTGTGTTTGTACTGGTCAGAGATGCACTGATGTATCAGCTTACAGTTGATACAAGCACATATCACATACTGTCGGCTTTCAAATGCAACATTGCTATTAGTCCAGTTTTACTGCCTTCTATGAGGAGTTGTGTTAGTGGGTATTTTGTGATTTTTTTTTTCACAGTATAGCACTGCATTCATATTAGCAAGATCATTTTATTAGGTTGATTATTTTTTTATTTATTGCTATTTTATTGTTGTAAATCAACATGGATGCATTTTAAACCACCTATTTACCATATGATGGGCACATGTAAAAGATTTTTGTGACACTCCATTCAAAATCAGTAAAGATTTTTATCTGTGATAAATTTAATAAAGTCTATTTTAATGATACATGCCATATATACACTAAAGAGGAAGTATTGGTCACTGTAATCATTCTCTCTGCCCATATTCCTTCTGTTTTTTAAATATATGTAAGTATTTTGTCTTTACTCAATAGCTAGCAGTGGAGGGGTATCAGAAAGAGGAGGAGGGATGACATGCAACAGACCTGGACGGACTTGAACCACATACTTTGCGATTACATGGTCAGTGCCTTAGACCATTAGTCACAAAGATGTCCCCAAATGGCCCCTTCCTAATATGACTACCCTGGAAAAAAAGGTGGGGGAGAGAGTTTTTCCAATTGTCTAACTCAGACTTCTCATTTGAGCTTCAGCTGAATTATAGAATGTATTTTTACACAGAAAGAGCAGTGTGGATTTTTTCCTCCATCTCATACAGTTAGTCACACTAGGGGGATCATTTCATAGCCAGTATGGACAGGATGAATGATTACAGCAATCAGTGACGCAAAGTTCATATGGAATATGTGCATTGTTTTAAACTAGAATTGAAAAAAAAATACTAGTATCAAACAGTCACCCCCATAAGATTTTTTCATCTGTTTATTGCTGTCAAATATGTTTGGGAATATATTGGCTTTTGAAAATCATATTGGTGCATCTCTAGTTTTGTACATTGGTTATAGGGGCACAACAGTATATAGATGTGTGTCTTTTGTATGAGTGTGTATGTTCCCCTTACAGCTGGAAATGGATGTGTTCAAATCCCTCTACTGCAGAAAATGTTTGTTTTCTGCACCTGATTGCACTGTTGTACATCTACTACAGATTATTTGTGGAAACATCAGTGCACCTTGATATTGTCACCACCACCAATAAGGAGTTAACATAAAACACTGAAGTACTGTATATAAGCAAGCCATGGGAACACTTAGATCTGTGAAAAAAATTGTACACCCCTTTAGTTTTTGCTCACTTTGTTCTGCTTTGAAAGGAAATTTTGATTTCTTTGTTTCAGAACTTCTGTGTTTTCTATCACTCTAAAGGAGTAGAGAATTCCATTTATTTTATGAATGTGGAACATTTGGAGCCTCTGTATCAAATGGCATCTTTCCAATTATTCTGTTGAAATAAGTTTTTGTTTGTTATGAGACAGTCTCAGTAAAACCAGTGCTAACTAGAGTTACTTCAGCCTGATCATCTGAGTATTCCTGGGTCAGATCCAAAGGGGGCATTGATGTCTGCCACAGCACATCTGGAAGTCACCAGTCAGAAATGTTCAAATCCAACACATAGGGGCTTAAAATATATAATACAAATATTTATACATTTTCAGATAGGACCATTGTCTCTCCATTTTTTTAATTTAAAATGTATACACCTTTTGAAATTTTGGATTTGGTCTGAAAAACTTGAACCATTTGAATCAATGTGAAAAACATGAACGTGAGATGTAATGATTTTCAATACTGAAGTGAATATCATAATGTAGCAATGTTCCATCGTAGAATGCAGCCTACTTGCAATTTGAATGTGGACCTTGTGACAGCTGTCCTTTTTATGCTGTTGTGTTGAAAATTGCTGTAAAGACTACTGCTACTGATGATGTAAAGTTTCAACTGTTGCTGGACTTGGAATATTTAAGCATTCTACATAGTAGAGCTTTATTGTATAACACCAATTTTAACAACTATTTGAAAAAATCATTAAAATAATTCATTTTTCAGACATTTTGAAACTTTGATTCAAAACTCAAAGGGTGTGCAAACTGTTTCACTGTATGCTGTATGTGAAGTCACCTCTTCTTCTATTGTTTTCTTAAGCCAAACAGAAAATGTACACTTGATGTTAACCAATGACTGTTACAGTACAAGATTAAAGCTTATTTCAAACATTTTTGTGTCTCTACCTTGGGGGAGAAAGATCATCATCACTGAATTAAGACCTTCTGAGTGGTTTTAGCTATAAGGTGATGATCACCAAACAAAAATATTTTTTAACGTTCTGATTATGAGGAAAGAATATGAAGCGTTAGACATTGAAAAAAAAGTTTCTCCAAGATGATGCAAAAATCCACAAAGGCAATAAAAGTCAAAGGCTCTGAAAACCTATTTTCTCAATCAGGGTCCTACACAAAGAGTACAATACAGTATGTGTGACAAATGCAGCATCCTACAGCATTTTAAAGCCTGAAGTATGTTACAGAAAGTTTACAGTTTAGATAGTGCAGATAGTTCCCTTGATTAATTCGACTATTAACGAAAAGCAAAGCAAAGAAAACAAAAAACATTTAAGTAGCAGACAAAAACTTGATGCAGAATTTATTTGGCTTACAGATTAATGGATTACTATTCATTATACAGTGAGTAAAAGTATCAAAAGCATGAGAGTACATTTATACTCAGAAATACGTAGGAATATAGTGCATAATACAGAATATATTTAAAAGCTTAGAAATGCTAGTATTTCATAGTAACGGACTGAAAATTCCGCAAATAGTTTTGGAAAATCCAAACACAGCATGTATGAGGCCCTTGGAAATTACGTGCAACAAGACCATCATGGGTATTGGTTAGAATGAATGAACATGCTGTAATAATCAATATCTTCAGTATTTTCATTGTTAATCTCAGTCTCAGAATCATTTTAAGGAAAGAGTTTGGTTATAAGTAAAAATGTGCAGCATAGTGTTAAGAAAAACTTCTTTTCGTACTCTTAGCAAACAGGACAACAAAGACGATCAGTAGGTATGGAAGATTTAAAATGCCTAAAGTAAAACAAATTAAACAAAGAAATAAATACACATTTTTATATGTATTGCCATTTTATATATGTATTTACCGTGTCATAATGAAATGAAAACAACAAAAACATTAAGGGGGATATATCATGCCCATTTCCAGGTCTATATTTTATTCTGGGGCTCTACTGGAATATCTTTGCATGATTTACAGTTCAAAAAACCCCTTATTCATCTTAAACTGGCACTTTATGCAGCCCCTCAGTTCAGCCTCTGTCTGAAACCAGCCATTTCAGCTCCTGTCTCTCTAGGGCCCCTCTCCCAATGAGCAATCCTGTTCTGATTGGTTAGCTTCCAGAAGCTGTTCCTCAGCAGACTTCCGCTGGCTCTGGAGGGTACATAAACAAATTGTAACAGGATTTCACTTCTTTTCATTCTTTACTCAAAATGTAAACTTCTCAAATCTATCATACATGTTTGAGATGAAATCCAATCCAAAATATGTGAGTACACAAACACACAATCAAACAAACAATCCATGGAAAAACCTTAGCAACAAAGCCTACGGAACAGACAGCCATTTGTGGGCATGTGTGAACAATCTGACATTTTCTTCTTAAGAAAAAATTGTTTTTCCATATGTCTGTAATGAAAAGGTCAGTAACAAAATGCAATGTGTCATTAAATATTAATTTCATGTCTGTCAATAAATGTTGGCATTTATGTATATTGACATGAGAATTTCAGGCTGTCATGTGATAAACTGAATGAATTGTTTTTTTACTGTGACACACATTTTCCACGCTGCATTCAAATCAAATCTCAACACAGAAAATAAAGTGAGGAGGTGTAGTGCATGCATTTTTGTCCAGCAGAGAGCAGCATAGACATACCAATACTAAGTCAAAAACAAAACACTGTCAGTGGTGTTCATGAGGAGGTGGAGGGGTGCTTTTTATTTGTAACAGTAAATCCATACATAAAAAGTAAATACATATAACAATTTGTTTTAATTTAGGCATCTTCCATATACAAGTAGCTGCATTTATTTCTAAACCTTATTTGGAAAGCCTTATGGCACAAACCAAATGTCCAAAACAATACATAATATAACCTTGTGACTGCTTAGATAAAGTGCTAGTAGATGTTGCTGAAAGAAATTGTAATGCAGAGGAGGAGGATAATTTCACAAAGAACATGGAAAAGAAGAAGACTCAGTGGTTATTATTTTTTTTATCATTATGTTATATGTATGCGACCATGTCTTCATGTATGTACAAGTGTACCACAAAAGGGAATTTTAAAAAGTACATTTAATACTGATATGACAAATTGATACAAAACGATAATCTGAAAATGCATGGTGAAATTGAAAAAACCTGAAATTGAAATGCTTGAGCTAAAAGTTCAAATGGAAGAGCTTAAATGAAAAATTGTACAAAGGGAAAAGTAAATCATGGAGGAAAACTGAAAAGGGAAATAAGTGCAGAATATAAAAGTGTTTTTGTAAGTTTTTGGTCTCATCACTCATATTTGCGTTACCACTTTGCAGTTTACCATTTGACTTTTTGTGCTGTATGTAAATGATGACTCGTGGACTGAGGGCTCTGCTCACTGTGGCCTACAGTTATTCTCTATAGCAGAAGAATTTTCCTCAGTGAAATTATCCTCCATAAAAAAGTGCAGTAATCTACAAACAGAATGCTCATCCAATGCTCCACAGGATGAGTCAGACTCCTGACAGTAATCACAGAGTACAGTGTGTCTCACATCCTGGTCTCTTCTGGTGGTCCATTTATGTAGTCCTGAAGGGCCTGATGTAAAGGCAGCCACTTCTTTATTGAAGCTTTGATAGCTATGATCCATCTGTAAAAAAACATGACAACATCTGTGCTGAATGTCTTCAACAAATTCCTCACTCAATACCTCTGGGTTACACAGGAGCTTAATGGAACATGTAACATGACTAGGGCTAGTATTGTAAGAAAAATAAAATAAAATAAAATTCTAATACTAATGCTACTAATACTAAGGCTGATTCCCTAACCTTAGCCAACTGCTATGAGTGCCTAAACATAACCATAACAACATTAATCATGCTTTTGTTTCCAGTCAAACATGAAGATTTGGGGATTTTGCAAATGGGTTAATTGAAAATGTTTCCTCCTCTTGTTCGTAAAAAAATGATTCAGGTGACATCATGTTACAAAACATATTTGATGGTACAAAGGACATTTTGGCTGTACTCAGGATGTGATACCAAGTCCAATTTTCAGGTACTTTCAGGTGATGCTGATAATGAATAGTCAAGCAAATGTGTTGGGTCACAAAAAAACAAACGTATCCTTCATCATGTATACGTGGGGATACCTGTGCCAGACTGAACTGAGCCTTGAGTAACCTTGACCATCCAAACATGCTGGCATGATGTGAGTGGTTTTCCACAGGACAACACAACAAAGTAAGAGTGTTGGGTTATCTTGTTGTGGTGTTGGAGGTGTGCTGGTTTGCACAAACCTCACTAATAGCCTGTGGAAATAGCTCTGCATTTAACATTATCTTACTTCATTATCCCCAAAATAATTAAAACCGACCCACTGACTAAATAGTGCCAGTTATGTCCATATCTTGTTGTGCAGACCAGGTTTCCTAGGACAGTAGCTTTTGGCAACTAGCAACTCTCTCCTTCACAATAAAAGCCACCCCAGTGAAAAACTCTATAGCTAGTAGATGCAGCCAGTAGATGTTTGCTTTGCATTAGCAGTACAGTAATTAAACTCAATAAGTCCAGCTCAACAGTGCAGATCTGCCCAGTTATTACCTGCTAATCATAACACATCCACAACACAGCTAAAGAGGGCTATGTTCAAATATACTGGGCCAAGAAAAAAAAAACGGTGTTACAGAGGAAAATCATCTCAAAATTAAGGTAAAGATAGATTATTAATATAAATTACATAAATAAATTAGAAACTTGTGATAGATTATGGAAAATCAAGGACCACAACAAAGTACCGCTGTACTTTGTTGTGAATAAAATGGAAATGCAAAGAAAAACCAATACCTTACACCAAAGTCTCAAAAGTCCTTAAAATCTAAAATTCTACTGTACAAAGGTTCCTGTAAAGAAAATCAGACTCAGCTCCTCACCGTTTATTCTCATTAGGATTTTCAGCACAGAGGTAGAAAGTCTTGAACTCATCCGATGGAGGTTTCAGCTCAATGGTGGATTTCTTGAATCCAAAAGGTTGCTCTCGCACCATGTACCCATGAAGGTAGATCCCACCTGAAGATACAGATGATGTGTATTGATCAATTTACAACCTCTTTGTTCTGAGGTTTTATTTCACCAATCTCATCACTATAGAGGTTCAGTAAAGAATTAGCTGAGAGAAAAAAGTTGTCAAATATATAAAGAAAAGATTGATGCAGTGTAGGGTCACTCAGTAACACTATATGTTTTTACATTTAACATGGCAAATAAACAAAAAATCAAAATAGCAAAAATATTCACTGGAAAAAGCATCTTAAGTATTAACATCTATCCCAATGTGAATTAAGGACAGTCAGTCCCTTTATTAAGTTTTGCACCACGTAAGGATGGTGAAAACATGGAGATGCGAGCCCCACATTTGAGAAGAGACACTCATATCAGCAATACCTACTCTGACAAGTACATTACAGTCTGTGTCAGCGGACAGAGGAAAGATCAGCCCAGACTCATTGTCAGGGGCTCCGTAGCCTAAAATCCACAGAGACTATGGAAAACCAAACGTACAACCATACTAAGAACTTCAGTACAAAGTGAAGAAGTTGTGATATGTAGCACAACAATCTAGCGAAGCTCTGCAAACAGAGCTGCCTTCCGATGCATGTGCAGTGGCGTCTGCCTTACAAGAAATGCTCTCTGAGAGAGATGAAAACATAATCGCATAACTCTTTGGAGCTGTTTCTAAACAAACTACCATAATCACACTCTTCAGGGGTGAAGGAACATGTCAACCAAAGCAGCCTTGTGGCTCGTTGTTTTTAAGAAAAATATAGAAAATCTCCAACCATATCCTTTTATCAAAGAGAGCCAACTGCTGGGAGACTTAAACAATAAGGTGTTCTGCTATTATAATGTTGCCATGTAGCTGTTACCACATGTGATGTTGCTTGTTGTAATTGGCTGAAGCTGTCTTTTCGCAGGTAAAAACAGGGAAAAATTGACTTGGATGTGAACAATATAATCACTGATTTCAGCAGAGTGAAATTTAGCCTGCAAACTCTGCTATCATCAACCTTGTTTCCAGCAGCAGGCAGATGTCTTAGTGAAGCTCTGATAAACCCACTGTACCTGCCCAGCATAGACAAAGCTAGTGATGGAAGTGGAGCATTTAGCAGCTAAAGAGCCAGGTTGGCACCAGGTTAGCCAGGTTAGTGAAGATGAAACTAGAGCTAAAACATGATTCCAAATTTATCCTGCTGCCCCCAAGTGGCCAAAAAATCAATTAATGCAGCTTTAAAATATCATGTAATTAAATATGAATTAATAATATATAAAAATGATGAATATACTGTATGTTGATATGTTTTTTTCTGGAGCTTTATTGCCTCTTCATATCCCTTATACGTCTTTAAGGTGATGAGATGTGTGTGATGAGAGTGATGAAAAATTGAAAATTTGAAAAAACACATCCACTACAATAGACCAGTTATTCAGGAGACTATATGTAAACATATGCTAAATAGATCATTAAGGGAAGCTAGTTATATAAAAAAAAAGGTCCATTTTAGTTTAGAATCTGCACTCCCACAAAAATGCTACCATGTTGCATGTAAGCATTTGAAACAACATTCAGTATATCAATACCAAGTGCATGAGTAGCGCGGATGCCACTGTACATGTAGAGGCAACCATCCTTCAGAATGCAGTAGTGCTGCAACCACATGTCCTTGTCTCTGTCCATTTTATGAAGCAATCCAAGACAATCAGGGTTTTTCACAGCCAGTGGGGGCAAATTAGAGTTATGTCTGGTGACATCCACCCACACGTGGTTCTGAAACATGAGTTAATTGAGATTAGTGTTAGCTTGAGAGCTAAATATAACAGGCAATAAGCCAATGTGAGCAACAGCCTGACAGTCATTCTTATCCCCCTCTCTGATAAATGTTACAGTCATAACAACATGCTTTTTTAAATAATGCTATACCAAGGTCCATTTGATTTATGACAGTTAGATGTTACCTGTGTGATTGGATGAATAGCTTTCTCCATAGCCTCCAGCCACCTAAAATCACAATAATACAGCTTAAACATACATGTCCTGATGTGCACCCCAAAGTCCAAATATTTTTTAATGTTAATGATGTCTGAATCTCATCAAGAACAAAAGGGCAAAGGATTTCTCTATGAATACACCTTCAAGCTTTGTCACGTCTCTCAAGCATAAAACTTTTTTGCAGTATTTATAGGTATGATTATGGATACAATGTTTGTATTTTTATTTGAAGTTTTTCCATTCAGCGTTTCTGCAAATTTACAATACACATGAAACAGGTACATGTCAACATACTTTCTTTTGGTTTAGAAAGTTGTTATTTGTACCATACCTTTTCATTTCCTGGTTGGAAGTAGCACAGAAGAAGTACACCCGATTACCAGACTGAGGGCGGCACCTCATCACAAATGGTTTTCCCAGCGAAATATCTGGTCCCACATCAGCCCCTTCCAGCTTTACTGCAGATAAAGCCTGCCTCTTGCCTTCATCCTGTAATGTACATGAAGTAATGTCAAACATACACTTCTTTAAATTTTGTGTACACTGTTGCTTTAAATAACTAGAATGATGATGACTGGTCCCTGCTCACCCGTTTGTGTCTGTAGTAGTAAAGGCAGCAGTCATGTGTGAGTACAAACCACCTCTTCCTCCAGCCTTTAATCAGACCAGACTGGGTACGCTTGTGAAGATAACCACGACAAGCTGGTCTTGGCGTATTAGGACCACGAGCAATGTCTGACCCAATGGTCAACGTTAGAACATCTGGACCTATGATATTAACATTATTTTAATAAAAATTCACATCAAGTATTTTGATTCTATACATAAACATTCAGGGTCAGATGTACTAAGGAACAGACGCATTCTACCCTAAACACGTGAGCCATATTTACCAAGCTGATGCAGCAGTCTAGAGTCTTAGTCTGCAAGTCATGAGTGTGACTATCTGCAAGGTGCACCTCTCTCCTCATTGCATATGCATTTAGGGGAGGACCACACAAATATTAGGAGGCGTCAGGTCAAGTCAATTTTATTTATATAGCCCAAAATCACAATCGAATTTATCTCAGGGCACTGTTTATATAGAGCAGGTCTATTGCGTACTCTTCAATTTACAGGGACCCAACATTCCCCCATGAGCAAGGCAATAGCTGCAAGGAAAAACTCCTCTTTAGCGAGAAGAAACCTTGAACAAAAGGGGCGCAACCATCTGCCTTGACCGGTTGGTTTAAAAGAGAAAAAGGGAGGGGGAGAGGGAGAGGGAGAGAGAGAGAGAGAGCAAGAGAGACACAGAGATGCACAGCAACAACAATAATAATAATAATATGACTAATAATAATAGTAGTAACAGTGGGCATCAACAGGACCACAGGGGCAGCAGGCGATCTACAACCCTGGATCCATAGCGAGATGAGAAAGGACAAAACTACAGGAAGGACGCCAAGTTAGTAACATGCTTTAATAGGACATGAAATCATACAGATGGAGAGGAGGAGAGAAGAGCTCAGTGCATCACGGGAAGTCCCCGCGCAGTCTACAACAAACGTTGTGGAAAAATCTACAACGTTTGTTGTAGAAAAATCTTCAAATGGGCCAATAAATCTTCAGATTACTCATGACTCAACACAAAACTCAAAAATTTATAAGAAAGAGAGAGACTCAAAAATACACTGGAGGCTGGTAGACTTCAATGTGAATAAGTTTACTGTGCATAAAGAAATACAGAGCAAACTAAGGCCTTTATCCCAGGACAAAGAAAAACCTGATGCAAAATCATAAAACCTCATATTATATACTTTTCATAACCTCTCCTATTGTGGAGCATAGTTTTTAGTCTCCACCTCATTTTTAATTATATTCAACTGACTGGGCATCATTTCTGAGTTCATAAGTGACCTTGACACTTTGGTGATAATACAAGTGTGACTTATCTTAAAAATTACTGCCTCAGCATCTTCCACCTTTTTCTCACACTAAAAATGAACCTGGCGGCCTTTAATCATTTCACACAGAAAACCAAATTGCTATATCACAGATTAGCCTTCTTGCTAACTCCCTAGGAACTGTCTCTTATTGGCATAATGCTATCTCTGCACTCTTACTGGCATATTCGTTTGATCATGGAATGGCAGTTTTCCAACACAAGTCAACAGAGTTTGATTATGAATTCCGCTGGATTTAAGGCCACACAATTTGCAATTCCCAGTTTTGTGGGGAGAATTCTCTACTTCCGACAAGTAGGCGTTAATTTGCAGTGGCCTATAAAAATTGTGTTTTTGTAGGGATGACTTCCCTAGCCAATTGCAGCAGTAATTACAGCTAGACACAGACATAGGCACAGGCCTCAATAGTGCAATGAAAGGATCTTTATAACCCAGATTACATTATTTTAACTGCCTGAACAAGAAATTGTTACAAGATATAGATAGACCAGTCACGGAACAATCACAGTCCTAGATGAAGTGAAGAACGAGCTGGAACCTCCCATTTAAGCTTTTGGCGACTTGGCCACTGGATTATTTTAATCTGCAACTGCATATCTCGATCTACATTTAGACATGCGTTTCCAGTGGTACTGGATGCGCTCCTACAGCGTACTAGTGCATACATCAGGTTCCCCACAATCAAAGAAGATATCCAGCGCACACAGGATTTTTTTTTTGACATAACACATGAGTGGTATACTCATACCCCCTGCCCTCCATAAACACATCTACAGAAACATAGGGCACATATATTCAATGAATGTCAAAGTAATATGTGATGCAAAATAGAGGATCACTAACGTTCTGGCAAAGTACCCTGGATCAGTTCATGACAGCTTCATCTTCAGCAGCATCTACGGTATTATCGGCAACAGATATGCCAGACAACAAGTGTTGTTTTGAAACACTAGATAGGATAGACCCTAGCAGCAGTTTGTATGTGTAGATAAATTCTTTGATGAGCACAGTGATTTTTTTATATGATCACAAAAGTTATTTATTACATTTGTGCAGTTTCAATAGACTCTCAAAAACACAAAAATAATTTAATGCAAAAAATATACATATGCAGTGTGTTACTCCTGCAAAATGGAGATGTTCACCCATAGTTTTAATGACATAGTCTTATTACTTTGGGATTGTATGGACTTGCCAGTCATGCTGATCCCCTCCACGCCTTCCACCTGCTCTCATATTAAGGTTTGCTGGACAACTTGCTCCACTGCTGTCAGCACCTCATTTTGACCTCGCCAGGAGTTTGTTTTGTGACTGCCACCGCACATATTGTATTGGCAGTTGTGGCACAGGTTTTATTTTTTTCATTTGAAATGGATTTGTGTCCCTGGAGAGTATGTTTGTATGCCATTAGCTGGTTGATCAACATGTCTATTTCAGTGTCAGTGAGTTTACACTTTCTTTTTCTCTCTGTATTGGTTGATGCTTAGGTTATACCCCTAAGCTGTGCATTGTTAAGGCTGCCTCATGTGCTAATTGCGATTAGTGGGCTGTCCATTCCCTGATTGACTGAATGAGCAACAGCCGTAGTAAATTGGATCTCTCTCGTATTGTTACTGCAAACTGAGTGAAAACCACAACATGCATTTTCTTAGTACATCTGGCCCTCAATGTTCTAATTTGGCAAAATTGGAAAAAAAACTCAGTTCATTCAAGACATGATCATATTGTCATATTGTTAATATTTTGCCTCAAATCACTGTTATGTGTTTCTAATCCTCCTAAACCTGACCAAGCATTCTGATAGTCTCAGCATGCTGAAACATTGGCTAGCTGAAACATGCATTTACTCTACATAAAATTACTTTGTGTATCAAGGCTACAAATGTGCAAGTGCCCCTATAATCATGCATTAACAGGTCTGAAAACAGCATACCTTGCCTAGCCAAATCAGCAGCCTCAGAATGAGGGATGCTGGTGACATCAGTTCCATTGACAGCCAGGACATAGTCTCCTACCATCAACCCAGCTTCCTCAGCTGCCCCATCTGAAACCACAGAAATAGAAAATTTAGCTTACAGAGCACATATATTTATATAACCCACCGTTCACAAACAATGACCATCATCAGCTGAGATGGGAATAAATTGCTCATTGAATAAGAACAAGCAGTGACTGGCAGACAGTAATGATGGGGAAGGGTGATGGCAACAGTGTAGAAAGGCTTCGGAAAGGATCTACCATGGCTTCCGGGCTTTGCAGACCCCCCAAAACCTAACTTGTGGATACAGAGACAAGTGACCATTGCACAAGTCTTGCAAGTCAGAGCAGATGCATAGTTGGTAGGCTTGGGGTGGCTGGCAGGCCATAATGTGTGTGGCATTGGCTTGCAGTGGACCAGAGAGTGACCAGAGAATTAATTCAGTAACACTTTATAAAAAGGATACATTAATTAACGTTAGTTAATGCAGTAATAATCATTAACTAATAGTTAATTAAGTTAACTAATTTGTCTAGTAATTATTTACTAATAGTGTATTAATTAATTGTTTATAAAGATTAGTTAATGCAGTAATAAGCATTAACTGACAGTTAATTAATACAATAATAAGCATTAAGTAGCTGTTAACAAATGTGTCCTGTTAACATGTATTAAGGGTTTACATGTTTACATTAAGGTATTAATTAATACTAGTAAATGATTGAGAAAGATGTTAATTAACATGTATGTCATGAAGTTCACAGCTAAACCATTTCATTAAGAGAAAACTGTTTATTCTTATGAGTGTTTATTTAAGGGTGGTAATTGTCCACTTACTTGTCCATCCCTCAACTTATGACTTATTTTTTGTTAAGGTTGAGATCAGTGGACACACTCCATGGTCTTCAAGTAGAGGTCCCTTCCTTGTTCCTTTATCTTCATGTAAACGTTTCTTAACTTATAGACTAACTATAGCCTAATTATTGTGCATGTTTTACTGTATAAGCATTACTTAATTATTTATATAATTATATAATTGTCCATTAATGAATGTTCTTTGTGTCCCTTACTGTTAAGATGAAAACATGTATTCTTTAAGTAACACTTCATAAATGCATAAGAATGCTGAATAAGCATTACTTAACCATAATTAACCATGTATAAATACTCTTTGTGATCCTTACTGTAAAGTTGAAACTGTGTGTCTCTTAAGTAACACTTCATAAATGCATAAGTACTGAATTAACCATGTATAAATGTTCTTTGTGGCCCTTGTAAATTTGAAACAAGCACAGCTATTAAACATTAGTTAAACATTTCCGCTGGAAATCAACATGAATCATTCCAAATTTAAAAAATCTTAATGCTTCATGTTAAAAGAAAATGCAATTATTTTATTTAGAAAAATTAACAATTTTGGCATTCTTTGAAAGGAATAACAAAAAAGTGATTTAAGTAATTCACTGTTCTATGCAAAAAAATTGACAAAAACATTTTTTCTTACAGGCATGCTGCTTGCAAGTTATTTTGAAAACTAAATTTTCAACTAAAATTGAAGAGCCTCCAAGAGAAATTAACCTGTCTGTCTGTATGTATGTGTGTCTTTTGCGTATCTCTTCACACTTCACACTTGGCAGGTGTACTGCTCAGGGACCAAGAAAGTGCAGTGTCAAGTGTGAAGTTGTTTGGATGAGCAGTTCTCGAGAAATACATAAAAATACCTAATTGACAACATTGCCTCTGCTTTTTCTTCTGCCCGTGGATCAATGAGAGGAAATGTGGACAGCATCACTTTGCTGTTGCAACCCACATTATGGTCAGAGGGGGGATTACATCCATAGTGACAAGAACTACCATAGAGAATGAATTGAAAAAGTTCAGAGCTCCACTATTTCCGTTCAGAATAAATGTTCAAGACATAGTGAAGGATGTCTCAAGCACATTTTGAACAGGCACTGCAATTCATCCAATCAACTTCAGCTCAGCTCGAAATTGTAGTCTCCCGATAGTCTGCATGCTAGGCATTTAGGGAGCATTGGTAAATTGTAGTGTATACCGACAGCCTGCCTGTGAGGTTAGTATTGGTAAATTGTAGAATCTACCGCTAGTCTGCATGAAAGGCTTTAGGGCACAGGCACTGTTCTCTCTAGGTATTGAGAAATTTGCCTGTTCCAAACAGGCACATTTTGAATGGGAACTGCACTATGTTTGACATTACTAAGTAAGAGATTGCAATTTACAGAGTACTGTAAAGTACAGTAAGTTTCAGTAAACTGAAACTGTATTGTAAAAGAAAGCAATGTTTAATCCCATGGTATTATGAAGTCTGTATCACAGCTTTGGAACCACATAATGGATGGTTTCCTTTCCCATGCAATAGACAGACCTGTTCTATGTACCATAGTGTTACTAACTAATACATACTATTATGTACTAAAAAAAGTGTGTTTGTCATGTAAGGATTAAATAATAAACGTGATTATACAACGTAACAATATGTACCAACACAAAGCTTAAATTGTTGTTACCATGTAAATATATAACTATTATACATTTAATGGCCACTGGGTTCAAAGAGACAACTCTCTACTGTAGCACTTGCATTCAACTTAGGTTATGATGCTACCTGGGCTCTGAGGAGCAAATATGAAAAGATCAAGTGGTTAACAGTTGTCAGGTTTATTATGCTTCATTCAACATTTCTCTTACAGTTTACAAAAGTTGAAAAAAAACCCACAATAAAAAGAGCTCTTGTAACCAAAAATAAAATGAAATGAAAATAAAATGTCCTTAGTGTCTCTCTTTTTTTCCCCTTAAATGTCTCTCTATCCGGTAGGGATGTATTTTGTGGTTGTATCTATATTTGTTGCAGCAGCAAAATTATTTATATTTGTATTTGTATTCGAATAAAGGTGGAAAGAGGCTTAAAAATCCTATTTTTGTTTTTGTTTTTGTTTTTATCACACTTTTAATTTTAGAAAATTTAAATGTTACAATAAGAGTTCATGAATAAACTACCTTACAAAGGAGGTCTCCACACCAGGTCTCATAACTTGTAGGGAAGGACTTCAAAGGCGATTATTGATTTGCATTTTTCATTTATTGCCTATTTTACCTAACTTTGTGGAAAGGAGAAGGGGAACAAAAGGTTATTGAGAGTCCCTTGGGAGCACTTTGCGTGTGGCAGTAGCTTAGCTTTATCTCTGGGGAACACCCCCTACTCCAGGAGTGATGTCCAAATCAGGAAAGGTGCTGGTGGATGTCACTCCCCTCGTTGAGACCTGCTGATAGACGTAACATCGGAGCAGAGGATAGCAATGTAACCGATCTGTGTGCTTGTATTTGACATGTTTTTCTTATTTTTTCTTCCCGAAAACAAATAATTTTAAAAATATTTGTATGACATAAATATTTGTAAAAACCCCCACTATATGTGCTTTGACAAATAACATATTTGTATTCAGGCACACCCCTACTATCCAGGTAGGATAAATTGGTGGGTGATGATCATACCTTATCTGGCAATTTTCTGAAAATCTGTTGTCATTTTTGTGTCTTTTAGAATTGGATTTGAATCACCTGGCCACATGGCTTCCAGTATTCTTTCAGAATGTTTCACCACTGGGACGGGCTCGCCACAATGATCCAGCAAAGAGTTAATTCCAAGCTACAAATCTAGGGTCATCAAAAAATCATTCTGCATGTACAGTATAGAATACATTAGATAAATCATCATACAGTCTACTTTCAAATGAGATCTCATCTACTTCCTCAAAACTCAATTTCACAACCCTATTGTCTAGGGATTTGTCTTATAATTTTATAGTAATCCAACAAAAATTAACTTCATCTGGTATCAGTAAAACGAGGCATTGCTCATATGATAAATCAATCAATTATTTGTGCAACCTCCAATCCAAAGGTTGGCTTTCATGCCTTTCTCTTGAGTTGTTCATATCTTCTTTCTCTGCTCCATCTCTTTATGTCATCAAGCCACAGTATGTGTTGTCTTCCCTCTCCTTCCCTTAAATAATCCCTTACAAAACCCTTGTCATCAGCCTCCCACTGGACCCTCTCAGAATGTGCTCCGTAAACTCAAACTTTCTCCCTACAATCTTCTTCAAAAAAATTATGTTTTGTCTCCCAAAATCCACCAAGGTATGTGTCACTGTGCACAAGTGCAGGCAGCCAGCTAAATGGCCAACTGTGACACATTCTCTGCCAGATTCTTTTTTTTTTTTTTAAAACAAAACAAGGTACAGATCTCTTTGTGGCCTATCTTTATAGGCTATAACATAAAAACAACTTTAACTTTCATCTTCACAATGCTATGCCATGAGCTGGTTCCAAGTTTACAAAGATTTAAACATCAAAACATTAAATCACAATTGCACCTTGATAATAAGAAAAACTGAGAAAGACCCTTTAAAAAAAGTTACCTCAAAGGCTACTTTACGCTTTGCAGTCTTTCTTCTTAGACACATTGATTGATTGAGACACATAGACAAATCAGTGTTGAATTCAGACGCATGATGCTTTTATATTGAGTTAGGTAATAATGAGTGGGAAAGAACATGATAAACACCTATGTAAGTGCTGAACACAAGTATAATATTATAATTATTATTTTAATTGCGGCGAAAACCCGGACAATTTGGTGGTGAATGTTGAAAACCAGGAAATTATCGTGTTTTACAGATAGTTGTTGGGACTCGGGACACCCACCTTGAAACTGGGACATCTGTTCACCGTAGCCAAGGGAATTGGATTGTGTTTTTTTTCTTACTCTGGAAACTCCAATGAGTTGAATTATCCTGCATCCCTAAACAAAAGAGTTGTGAAACTGAGTTTGGAAGTGGATGAAATCTCATTTGAAAGTAGACTTTATGTTGATATATCTGACTTATTCTGTACATGCAGATTGGTTTTTTGATGACCCTGGAAAACTCTTTGCTGGAACATGACAGCCTGGTCACCAGAAAGAAACGTTGGCAGTTTACGTTTCTGCAAACCACAGAAACGTTGAGTATCTACGTTTCAACACGTGAAATACGTAGCATATTAACATTTCAACAAAACGTATCATATCAACATTTCAAAAAGGCGACTACTATCGGGTTGTTCATTACCCGCCGTGCTTTTGTTGTTGTAAACGTAGTCATAGAAACAAGTGAAACAAATGGCATTATAAAGAAATATCCTTTTAATGTTTATTGTGCAAGGCATTTACTATGGAGTAAAATGTTTTGAGTAATAAATCTCTTTCCGCAAATGATTCAGTACATTCCATTCACCCAAAAGATTTTTTCGAATAATTTGTCCGTGAATGTCACATCATTGCAGAGCAAACGTGGAGAACATGAAGCCGGGACAGTGGGACACCATTATCCCATGGTTTGCACCTCCATGGCTGCAAACCATGGGATGCAGCCATGGAGGCGTTATTTATTGGCTTTTACTTTCTATAATAACTCCATGGATGCAGCGGGCGCTGCGAAGCTAGCGGCGTTGTCAAATCAAATATGACGTGTGGCACAGCAGCATCAGCTGTATGGTGTTTTGTTACACTCTGTATTTATGATCTCTGTCAGATAAACATAAGTGTGTTCATGAAAACGTATATATTAACTTTTAATTCACTTAACAACGTGGCATTATGTGACAGAAATATGCACATACATTATTATCTGCCAGACTTAGAAAGACGCAGATACACCTGATTCTGTTTTTTTAATGTCACACACTGTGGAATCACATGCACGAGCCTCATTTGCTGTCACAGTGAGCCAAAAATGGATGTAAAGGTCTTTAAACCTCCGTTTGTACGTCAACAGTTGTGTCCGTTCCGCTCATCAGACCTCAGTGAGAATTACGCACAGGCTCTCCAACAGCTGATCATTACGCATGGCTGCTGTGGATATTTGAAACGACTGATTGACATGATGATGACATTGTCAGTCATCATTATTAAACATCAGAAGAATGATAAATGATTTATTGATACAAAACGTATCATCTCAACATTTCTAAAGTGACGTAGTTCACATGCGATCTATATAAGCTGATCTTTCCTCTTATGAGGAGGAGGGGCAGGTGGATGCTTAGTAAGTTTCTTGGCAGCAAGTTGGAAGTCAACAGAAGGTACGGTTCAAGACCACCTCGAAACCAATGTCTGCTTCCCGTTTCAACCGACAAAAGCGAGACGTCAGGACATGTGCAGCCGTTTTTCTGGCGAGAAAACCGGCTGTTTTTAGAGAGACATCGGCCGTTTTTATTTTGTTTTTTATTTTTATTTTAACCCAAACCATGATCTTTCCCTAACCCTAACCAAGTGGCCTTTGTGCCTAAACCTATCCAGACATTAACCACAGCGTTGTCACACCATAGAACCTCATTATTCAACGGGTAGAAATGTTAATATGCTACGTTTGTAGAAATATTGATATGATACGTATTTCACGTGTTGAACTTATATATTCAACGTTTCTGTGGTTTGAAGAAACATTCAATGCCAACTTTTTCTTCTGGCGATTGGGTTGAACATGAAGCCAGTCCTTGTGGTGACCTGACCATCTAAACAACCTCATGCAAACAGAAAGGATCAGATAAGGGACCCCCATCTCCTGCATGGTCACCAAACCAGACCACTGACCCAAACCACCTTTGATCCATCAAGCTACAAGAGCCAGCAAGATGGGAAGATCAATTCACACCCCAGCGTGAACTGATAGTACCATTTGGATAAATGACCCCCACCATTGATTATCATCACTCACCTCTAAGAGCCAGTCACACACAGAGACAAGCTGGCACCAACTTTAATCCCACTGCGGATTTTGACTTTCAGGACTTGAATAACCAACCTAAGAACTGATCACTGGGCAAACCAGCATAAGGCACAAGACATGCTGCACAATATGTCATGCTCCAGTGACATGTAGACACTCACAGACATTTAGCAGAACACACACAAACACACACACACACACACACACACACACACACACACACACACACACACACACACACACACAACATACACATACTCTCAAATGACATGGATCCCTGCCATTTGCAGTCAGATCAAGGAGGACAGAGGACTGTAAAACCCATGGACTTAAAAATGTAGTTTTAGATTTTGTCTAAGAACAATTAATACTGTATGTTAGTATGTGTCTGTATATCACAATATGTGTCATCTACTTTAGTTAGACTTTTATTCCACTGCCTTTAAGCCAAGAAATGTACCACAAACATAATTCCATCATCCTTGATAACACTATCATGTTTAGTACCATTCTGCTTGTTTCACTTTCAGAACACTAAAGCTACTTTCAAAAATACAAAATTATGAAACTGTAAATACTTTGATTAAAAGAATAACCACATTCAGGAATTGCACCTGCCTGTCTGTGGACAGGAGGGGACTGACTCTGCTCCCCCAGAACTATTATTCAAAACCTGACAATTCTCTCTTGTGTGTTTATTGAGGGATCAAGCAATTCTCCACTACAATGAACACCATTAGTAAATGACAACTAAACACATTAGTTAACTGTTGATTAACTGTTAGTTAATGCTTATTACTCTGGGCATGGTGAGAACCCGTCAGTTTAATTAAGGTGTATTCTTACCCCCGCACTGCATGCTGCGACAGCCATTTGTGACTCTGAACAGCATAAGTGGTTTAAACATGAATAGAATGACAATTTAAAGGTCTTTACTTTTCCGTATCTTGCCCACAGGTGATTACATTACACTAGCATCCATAATTGGTACCCAGATTTCATTTCATAGATAGCTTTTTGTTTGACATTTACACATGTCCACCACTGTATTTCCAGTGGAGTAATAAACAGTGAAGCTAATTTATTGAAGTTATAATTATTGTATTGCTACATTTGCTGCCTTATGCTCGGATCCCACTGAGTGCGTGTGAGCTGCGTTCCGGCTCCGACGCGTTTAGCTCCGGCCTTTGCACGGCATCCTATCCCCCCGGAAGCTTTTCAAAAGCTGAGCAGCTTGACTGCGGTGAAGCCATCCGCCTTTTAAATTCAGTTGCACTCCTACTACAGTAATTACAGCAGCCCAGTCAAAGCTGATAAAGCGCCTTTAGGCTACCATAATTACTGCAGTAGCAGGGCAACTAAACTGCCTGATTTTGTTAACTTGCTCAGCTTTCGTTGATTTGGTCATTTTCCTTGATTTGTGTGCTTCTACTATGGTTGAGTTGGGTACGTAGTTATTGTTGATATATGATCAGGTCTGCGCGGGGTGTTTTATTTTGAAAATTGATGCTCAATTCTGTTTCTGTATGACTTCCTGCTGAGGTCCAACTGCCCTGTGCAGCTTGACGCAGCTTCAAAAATAGACGGGGCACATATCTTTAATGCAGCGAAGCGGAGAGCCGTCTCTGGGACACTTCTGAAACGTGCCCGGTAGGATCACAAGCATTGACTAGAGTGGCTGCAATCAGCTCCAGCGGTCACGTCGGAGCTGGAACGTGGCGCACATGCGCCTGGTGGGATCAAGCCGTTAGATGACAGTTGCTAGCAATGCGATAAAATGAGAGCAATGGAGATAACCTATAAAATGGAGTTTCCAGGCTTGACAAAACATGACTAATATCACTTTGCAGAGGACTAACATTTTTAACAACAGTATATTGCCATAGTTTCAAATCCAGATTAGCTACTGTTTTTAATTGTGTGAATACCTGAATGCCAACAAGTCAGAAAAACTAAACCTCTCAGTTCAGAGACTACAACACCGAGATGAGTCAGCACTGAAAGTTAGGAATTCACTTACTTGTGTCAACCTCTGTAACGACAATTGGTTTAGAAAACTGTATTCGAAAGCCCCAAGGATACTCTCCTGTTCCTTTGCTGATCTTGACAGTCCTCTCACGAACTGAAAAGGGGGAGAAAGTTTAATTTAGTGTAGGAAGATATGTATGTATTTGACTATTTCGGTGTACAATATTGCATGATGTTTACAAGATGTGACCATAAGAAAGTACATCTTGCAAAATCACAAAATCTCTGACTTACTTGAGATAGTACGAGTTCTAGTGATGAGGCTGGGAGGAATGGCCCCTGAGTCCCCATCATCTCCTTGGTAAATCCATGCTGCAGAGTGGAAAGTCTCTGTATAAAAGCCCCTGTCTTCATTGTCTCGAATTGTCATATCTACAGAGTGAGTATCCTCCGATACTGGAAAAAAATACAGGTCTATTACAAACCAATACATGATAGAGTTCAGTACATATAAGATACATAATGACACACAATTGTTCTGATCAATTGTTGAGTTGCTAAGAGTACAGGATTTCACAGCAACAGCTGCCCAGTTGTCACTGGAGTGCAGATTTTGACTGTCAACCACTGTTTTTAGTCTGGTTGATCCTGGCAACACCTATGCATACGTTAAATGACATTTCAAAATATGAATCCTCTGTATCCAATCTTCCACATGGGCAAATAAGAGCATTGGTATGGAGCTAATAAAATTAAGGATTAACGACTGGCCTTCCTTAATAACAAATAGGACAGAATGAGTGCTAACAAGAGTGACTGCTAACAGTGAGACATTAGAAGCAAAAAGAAAGACATGCAAAGGGTCCTATTTTCATACTTTTTTTCTTTTATGTACCTGCTGCACTTACCTTAAGCAGCATTGTCATTTACATCTGCTTCTATGTATTAAAGTCTTCCCTTTCAGTTGATTTATTGGAAGTTTACTTTTGTTCAATGATAATACTGAGCCAGGCATTCATGCCTTTCACTTTGGTCCAGCCACTCCTCTCTCCTCCAACCTCCTACTTCATCTTGTTTATTCAATCACTGCATATGTTTAGGCCTTTTATTATGCCTCTCCCAGGTCATAAACAGCCCTTTTCCCTCTGTCTTTTTTGCAGGCAGACATGATGTCAGTTGATTGTCTGATTTGGTATAGTATGTTTATCCCCTCACTGGGCCTCCTCACTCTTTACCTCGTATTCAGTCTCCTCATTTTGCTCGAGTGCATTTGCACCTAAGGAGGGAGTGTGTATTATCCTGCATCCTGTACAATTATTAAATCAATTTTCCTCCTGGTGCACTGATTAAGGTACATAAATAAATGTCATCAGTAAGCTATAGGTTGAACCCGTAATAAAGCTAAGTAAATAAATAATACAATTAATGAAACAGTCAAATGAATATACAAATAAACAAATGATCAAATACATAAATGTATTCAAATATATCATTCAGATTCGCTCTTATTTCAATTTTCTTGCACTCTGTCAGCACACTCAACGTCCCTGCATCTAGCACCTCAAAGGAGCCATCAAGCCAAGCCATCAAGTTCTACCACTGTGCGCCCCATCTGAACTTCTAAGTATCTACTGCAGTTCCCACCGCTCCTTAGTGCCTAGTGTTTAGTTGGCAATGAATCATTTTCTATTCCTGTGAAATCCTCCAACCCCCATCTCACCATCCTCTGAATATTGAAGAGTTTGTTGCTGCATTCAATATAGAGAGATTTTATCTGTGATGTCTATCCAAAATGTTGTGTTGAGTTGGGTGCAAACATTTTTCTTGTTTGCGAGATTATATGCCACTACAGAGGATCAGTTTTCTGTCCTTATCTCATCCTCCATGTGGGTGGTCATGGCCCCTTTTCATGCTCCCTCTGTCTAGTTGTTCATCAGGGTATTGCCCATAATCACTTATCACCCCCAAACCAGGACAGACTCCAGCTCCCTATCTCTCTTCCTCTCTATATGAAAACATGAAAGATTCACACAGCTATAAGAAGCTGTTCAGGATTTCAGATCTGCAATGATTTCAATGAAAATGTGTGCACTTTCCAAGGCTGTCACTTGTCTCATATTGCAGAAAAAGAGCCCAGATTTAGGAAGCCTTTTTAGAGCTAAAAAACCTCCAACAACAACCATCTATACTCCTATCAATATTCCAGAATTAGCTGCAACTCTTCCTGATCATGGGGATATCAGGTTGGGGTCCTCTCGCTTCTCACTACAACTCATATTTTCCCACACCTGCAGTCAGCTCTTAGTGTTCCTGAAGTAGTTTATGCTCTTCTGGATAAAGATGTCAAAAAGGTTTCATGATTGGTCCCATATTCTCTCTTCCCCATTTTTCAGACAAACCCTCAGCATAGCCACATACAAATACTCAGGGGAAAGAAAAACTTGATAAGTCTTAATGGTCCTGGCTCTATTGTAAATGGCGTGATTCCAAGTGAACACTTTTCTCTCCACTCTCCATTGACGATGCTGTCAAGCTGCTCAAAGTTGCAGGGCACGGTGCCATGCCTCACTGTCAGCTGTCATATTTTTAACTCCCTTTCTGAATCTGTGTGCTGGATCCTGCTTAACAAGATACACTTTCCACACATCCTTCATCTCCTCAACAGTTCCCACAAATAGATTTTCCATCTCCAAATCCAAGCCCTACTCTGTCTAAACTTGCCACCCTGATTCAGTCACTCTATGTCCCCTTGTCAACTGACAAAACAATCAGACCATCTACTTGCTTAGAGTTTCTCACTATCACATGGAAATGAAAGCATCCTTCCCATTGGATAAATTGGCTCGTCTCATATCTATGATCAATTCATTTCCCCTCCAAGAATCCATCACTAAACATGATCTTCTATCCCTCCTCTGCTATTTTATCTTTGCTATGTGTATCATACTTCAGGGCAGACCCTTTGTGTCCCATCTCCTTTCGTCTCTAGCACTGAGTCTCTACTTGACTGCGTTAGCTTTGATGACAGATTCTTGCCAAATGTGGTGTTTTGGAAAGCTTTTCTAAATTAATGGAATGGTATCTCATTCTTCAGAACAAAGAGGCGTCAGCAGCATCCCTTTAAATATTTACTGATGCTGTTCCCTCCAAAGGCTTTTGGGAATAGTTTTTAGGCGCCTAGGCACCTGAGTTCAATCATCTTGACCAGCCCATGTTATCAATAGCCTTATAAGAAATCTACTCCATTGCAGTTGTACGCCATACCTGGGGCCACACCTGGTCAAGACAAAGGTTGACATTTGACATATCAATAAAGGCAACTCCCCCTCTCAGCACATTGTGTCTTCAAGTGTCATTTAACCTAGCTCTTCGACCAAAATAAATTTATCATCAAAGCCAAAAACATATTCCCGGTCATAAAAATACTGTTTGTCAGCAATTTCAGGACCTCGATCAGAGATGCTCCTCTGCAAAACCATTTCCCCAGGCCTGCCCTTCTTTCACAAAGCTGATTCTCAGTTGACTGCTCCATTACATTATCTGTATGCGGCTGCCACTCACTAAATAAAAGCTGGCTTTGCTTTGTAAACCTTTAAATCCTATGATCCTGCCTTGCTCAAATATGTAAAATTTTTGTTCATCCAATGCTGTCCCTGCTACCCCAGTACTTATCTCCATATCTGATGCTTTCATATTTTTCTGTTTCGATTATTGTCACAAACAGCCCTTTTCTATTGATGGCATGGTTGCAGTTATTTGATTTCACAGAGAGTGCACCAATTCAAACTTTCCTAGTCATTTTCAAAACAATCAGATTGCTGTCCTATTCCAGATAGTCCCATCTCTACTTAGAGTCGTATTTTTCAGCCACCACATAAACGTTGTTCTAGAGGTTCTCACTATCAGTGTTCTACGGTTTCATGCATTGTGACAAATTCACTGTCTCCTCTTTTCCTCTTCTTCCAATCTTTGTGATTCTGGCATTTCCTTTTCTGCTTCCATGTTAACCTTTTTCCACAATCACTCTAAAACATTCTCAGTTCAGTTTGCTACATCTCCACCACATGCAATTCAGTTTAGTTTAGTAATCATATCCACTCATTACTCTTAGCCACAGGCCATCCGACATTTGCTCTGATAGTTGTCTCATCTTAGAAGCTTAGCAAACTATGTTTTTGTCCAGCACTCAAGTAAGGGCTGCATAAACTGGTAGTTGGTGGCACATTATAGTACTAACTTACTCACTGCAGGTTCATAAAGCTTTCACCTAATGTCATTTGTCATGTGAACCTTACTCATCCTCTAAATGTCTCCCTTCTTATTGCCTATTTTTTCAGAATTAGCAGGTGCCCACTTTCTGTTAAGGGTAGGTTCCGGTGTAGTGTCAGATGCCCTCCTACAGAGCTTTCTGCCAAGATCTGCACCTGCCTCAGTCATATTTGTGGAGTAAAGCCTCTTCTAGTTGAACTCCCTTTTCTGCCAGAAGGTGACAGGTGAGTTACATCTGCAGTCCCTCTGCATGCATTTTCAAACCTGTGTTGTTTGTTGTAGTCAGGATGGATCAGATTCTGGTTCATTTTCACCCTTGACACAACACAATTTGGGCATATCTGAACACAGCAACTTTACTCAGGTGTAGACTTAATTTGTAATGAAATTACTCATTGGTCTATGAGGAAAACCATCTCACTGATTTTCTTTTGCACTACCTTAAAAAAGACATACTAATCCTATTTGTAAGGTGAGTCTGTTGTAGGCATGAGTGGCATTCTCTTCACCCCACAGCCTGAAACAGTCTCTTCATTTCTCCCTGTGTTATTGCAAAAAATTGCAAAATTGAGGCATTTAGCCTGCTTAGTAGGGGTTCAGACATTCTCACTATTATTCATAACGGGTCATGGTGTTTCAGTCACTACTTTCTGGTTAGTATTCAAGTGCTTCAACAGAACTTTGCCACAAACAGATGACTCTGACCTGGACATTACAATACTATTCTGTGTGTTATCATGACACAATATAAATTCAAAATGCATCCAGCCTCCTCTGCTATTTTTCTTTATTTGCCTGCTTCCTTCCCATATGCATATGAGGGAAGAATATGGGAGAAGCAATGAGCCACAGAAAAATATTTTTTCCTTGATAGATTTGATATAATTTAATCTGCTAATGTTTATTCTGTGTATTCGGTTAAGATTTCAATGGTAATAGAGTAACATAATTTTCACCAGACTAGTGCAATTAATACTGACTAGTACTAACTGGCACCGACAATTTAAACATGAGTTACACTACAGTGAAAATTAATGACATTAAAGTAACACATTACCTTGTAACTTATACCCCCTAACACAGATAGATCAATGAGCTTATAGCCCAATCATGTGCTAGCATCCTGGAATACTGAGTGCCACAAAATTGCACTGAAGTACAGTACCTGAATGGATGTCCTAAGATACATTTCACTACGATCATACTATATATTCTAACTAAATATGTAGCAGTAATTATTTTGCTACCTGCCTTGAGTCTTAGAGATATGTCCAGGCTCAGCCCAGAAGTTACCTGATTCCTCTGTGATGTCACTGGTTATTGAGCTTCCTCCAGCTGAGCTCCACTGCTTGCTCTCCTTGAAAAGCTTTCGCCTCTTGGCCCAATGGTCAGAGCCACTGCTGTCTGGGTCTTTATAAATCACAGGTTTCAGATGCTCTTTGGCCTCTGAGGAAGCTGGAAATGAAGATAAATATCCTAAACATTCCATTTAAAAATTTCTAAAACCTTAAATTTGTTGTTGTTCAATATTTATTTGAAAGCATCAAACATTACTGTAACTTACATCTGGATACAGTCTGTTTATCTGCCTTATCACTTTTACTGAGCTGCTCTTCCGTGTGGATTTCTATGTCTGTAGAACCTTTGGCAGGACATGATGCAGTGACTACAGGTTTTTCTGAATCCTCTTTACCCCTTCTTCCTGTGTTCAGTTGCAGACCATTTGTCTCTTCAATCATCAGTGACAGAGAAGGCTGGGTATTACCTGTTTTTTCAATTAATAGTTTAGGTTGAATCTCCTCTGTAACCTCATTGGTGTTTAATGAATGAACATCCATGCCCTGCAATCTACCCAGTGTCAATCTTGAGTCCATCTGCAGGAATCTTTGCTCAACTGCACCAACTGTCAAGACTGAGGAGTTACTATGTTTGGGTGAAACTGAGACTGAATCCTCTTGGCCTGCATTTTCAACCTCATTGTTCTGGAATAATTTTACAGGATGGCTCTGTAGAATTTGTTCCTCTGAGCCACTACAGGACGGAGGAATGACTTGTATAGAGAAGGCTCTTCTACTGAACTCATCTGTGAGGAGCTCTGGGCTGTGATATTCTACTTCCCCCATTTCTTGTTCAAATCCACTATCTGCTACTTCACCTTGATCCAATTTAACTCCACAATTATCAGTGTCTCGACTTTCCATGTACTTACAAACGCTCTGTTTTGAGTCTGTGTCTTGCTGTCTGAGATCTTTATAATGGCATCTGATGCCACTTTGTCTTTGACACTGTTCATTGACAATAAACACATCATCAGGATTATCCTCAGAGCTGGTCATGTAGAATGGCCCGAGCAATGATTGCTTTTCATCATGGTTGTTTGGGATTTCCGAGACAGGTTCAGAACTCCCCGTGGTTTGTGAGGAATTATAATTTCCTATTCCAAATGCAGAAAACCTGTCATTGCACTGGTGAATCCTTCCCAGTCTCTCAGTTTGGAGAGGAAATGAGCACATGATCGAAGAGGAGATGGTGTCTGAGGCAAAAGATTCATTATATCTGCTGCCCAGAAGATCTTCTTGAAACAACCCTGGACCCTCTGACAACCCAGGAAAAGTTTGACGTCTTTTCTTTGGTATGGAACATGCTCTGTGTTCTACAGTGGCAATACTGTTGTTTCTGATCCAGGATTTTCTCTTTTGATAGTTGATGAAATCTTTGGTGAAGCTGGACCTGTTAGTTGACAAAGACAGTCTCATGGACATGGGCTCATAGTTGTCAGATTCTGATAATTGATCATACAAAGGTGGCAGATCTGCTTTTTCCTTCTCCTCAACAGAAAATGGGAATCCAGATTCTTCATTACAGGTTGTGTTAGGTGTTGGGTGAAATTCCCTTTGCTGTTTGCCAGCTAGGCTACAGGCACCAATCCTACAGGAAGCCAGGTCATGTGTTAGGTCCTCTAAAGTGTTATATTTGATGTCTGCAAACTCTCGGGGTGGAGGAATGTCCCAGAACTGATCACTACTGAAGCTTTTGCAAAAATGCTTCCACTTCCCTTGAGGTTTGATATTTAACATTGGTGGTGGGCTTGATGGATGGTCTGTAAATGTAAAATCTGTTGACATTTGTTGTTTGTGATCACTGTAGCATTTACAGTAGTTTGGATTGCCCCAGATTTTTGCTGGACTGACAGATTTTGAACCACTATGAGCCACTGTTTGTTCGCTCATACCACCAAAGGTAAATCTGTAATTTGTTGTGTTCTGACTTCTATTGAGATTGGTCACATTTTGTGATGGCTGCTCAGATAACTCACTGTTTGGATATCCCACCCTTTCACATTTTCCCTTTAAAAACCTCTCAGCACCATCTCCTGTTTCATTCATGAAAACAACTGTGGTCTTGATGTCAAAAGTATTATGTTGTCGAACTTCTTGAATTTCAACTTTCATGTGTGATCCAGTGTAGTTAATTTTCATGTCAGTAACTGGTGTTGATGGGTGGGTCAGATTGTCAGATAAGAGTTCATGTGACTGCTGAAAGATGATCTTTGGGGATGAATCCTCCTTCTCAGTAACAGACACTGATGTTACTATCTTCATTCCTTTCTCTTTGTCTTCTGTTGTTGTGGTATAAATACTCCTTTGGTTTGGAAATGAATTCACATGATAATCTTGTTTAAATCTTTTCTCCTTGGGTGGTGCATTGTGGTATTTTTCCTCATCCTCAGATCCTAACAGAACATTTTCTTGTCGAAGACTGTCTGTTTCACCCTTTTCAACAATATCATCTCTATAGCCTTCACTGTTACTTTTCCTCTGCTTTTGAAAGATGTATGGTGAGACACTCTCTGAAAGTAAAACAAAAAACAACATATGTTAAATATATTAAAATAATACCAGTTATATCTAAAAATAATCTATCTAAAAAATTTAAAATAACTTTCATAATTCTGGCATTCACTTGCATTTCTATTTTAATCAAGGTTTGGTGACAGGACTAAAGACACCATGAGATTTCCATCAACATTTCAATGGATTTTACAGCTCACAATGTAAATCCATATTGCAACATTAATTAATTTTTCAATGTGGTTCCAAGCTTTGGTATTGGTATACATTTTCTAGAGGATTCAAGGATTCAGCCTCTATACACAGACCCAACTGCTGAGATATTTACCAATAACAATGTTTCCTTTAATTAATTTAATCTCCACTGTTCGACTGGACAAGGAGTCTAGTCACCAGAAATTTGTCTTAGCTACTGAACCTTTATCTATGGCTATAAATTTGAATTTATTAATAGGATAGCCCCTTGAGATGTAAGATCTCATTTTCAAGGGGGTCCTAAAAAACAAAAAATACAGAATATAACACATACTTACAATACTTACAACATAGACTACAAATCACAGATACAGACAGCTCTCTCACCATCTCCCACCCACATCCCCCACCCTCAGCAGTTGCACAAGAAACTGGATACAAGAAATGAGAAATGACCCGCAAAATCAGATCAGTTTCATCAGTACCAAGAGCACTTGAAACAATCCATCTTCTAATTGCAAATACACACAAATTAAAAGCATGAACAGGTTGTTTTAAGATGACAGAATAAAGAAGTCCTGAAGCAGCAAAAAGAGTTAATAGATCTCAGAGAAACAGGAAGATCATTCCTGTCGGCTGGAGCTTTGTACTGAAAAATACCAAAACTGTTTCAAATAGGAAGGATAATTAAAGGAAACACATTTACAGATCAACTGAACCTAATAAAACTGCCTTCTAGCTTTAGGCTGCAGCCAATTAAATGATTCATACATAAAGCAATGATGAGCACCTCAAAATAAATCTACACAGAGAGTTATATAATACATGTAGGGGTCTAACCTAAGTATCAGAGGTGTTCATATAGACAATGTCAGCATAATCAATCATAGGTAAAATTAACTGAGAGATTATTCTTTTTCTGACATGAAATGAAAAACCATTAATTGAGCAATAGAGTGAGCACAGACAACCATATGTTTGATTCATTATAAAATCAGTGTCGGGCTTAAATCAGAGTTCAGGGTCAATCCAAAGTCCAAGATATTTAGAGGAATTAACTCTCTCAAGGGGAGATCCATCATCAAAATTAATATGAAAGCCACAGGGATGTGAACATCTTTGTCGCATGCCAAACACCATGCTGCAGGACTCCTTCTTATTCAATATGAGTCTGTTATTATGAAGCCATTTTGAACCAAATTAAAGTCAAATTGAAAGGAGTTCTGGACCTGTAATAAATCAGAGTTAGAGGTATATATAACAGTATCATCAGCATATGGATGAATAAGACTATTTAAGGATATTTGTGGAAAATCATTAGGGGGAGAAATTAGGTCTAAAGTCAGATTGGGTTGGAGATAGAATATTACATTGCAGATTGATGTACTGATATAATTGATTAAAGATAAGTTTCTCAAAAATTTTGGCAAGGGTACAGATTATAGAGATTAGTCTGTAGTTTCCATATGGGGAGAATTGTGCTATAAGAGCACATGAAGTTGTCTCAGGTGTAACTATTGGTGGTCATGAAAATCACATTTATCTGTACACAGATGATGTAATACTATTTCTAATGAATTTAAAAGACAATAATTCCCCAATTAATAAATGTAATTGAGGCTTTTGGAGTCATTATAGAGACAGCAATGTGTGCTGTGCAATGCTTTGCTAGGCTAGGCCCAGTTGTTACCAGTGTTTGGAGTGAGAGAGGTGCTGCTTTATTGAGCTGGCGATCCATGGGTGAGTAAGGCTGAGACGAGCTGTGACTCCAAGGCTGAAAGGTGCAGGCTTTGCTGGGCTGTCAGTGATCCAACCGTGCAGGCCAGAGGGCCCAGGTTGCTCCTTTGTTAAGTCCTTACGGTTAAGCAGCAAGCTAACTCTGCTTCATGGCTCCTGTGCTTGTAAAATCAGCCAGCAGACTTGTGTAGTAGCCACTGGCCGGATGCATCCATCCGGCAAGCGCAGGAATGTCAGGTCTTGACTCAGACTCAGGTCTCAGGCAGGCTCTCGCATCTTCTGCCGTAAAGAAAAGAGTTCTGTGTGTGTCTGCTGTGAGCAGGCCACACGTGAGAGCTGAGCTGCTGAGCTGCTCCCTCAGCAGCAGTTAGGAGAAAGAGAGGAGCAATTCTTGCTGCTCTCAGCAGCAGCAATGGGAGAAAGAGAGAGTGGAGAGGGGGAGCTCTGGCTTTGTTAGCCTGGGTCCATGGGTGGAGTTCACACTTGGGTTCAAACAACCAAGGACTCTGGGAAATTGAGTTTCTTAAGGACTCTCTTTGTTTCTTGTTGAAACATGTGGTTGACCTGTGAGACCCAACATGAGCATCGCACAACCCCTGCAAAATGATTAATTTCACTATCAGAATTTCCAGAATCAGAATCCATTCGGTCCTATAACATTTGGAAAGTCTAGAAGAGCCACACAATTAAATTATTTTATCCGCATTCAAGCTAGCAAAGGGCTAACCGGAAGTTAGTCTGCTTGGCTGACAAGAGTCAGTATGCATTCATCCGGCCAGCGTTGGAATGTCAAACCAGACACCAGATTAAAAATACAGAGATATTTACCTGGCCATGATAGGCTTATTCAGCATTTTGTGAGCTCGTTTGACAAGGGCTTGAATGTACTATAGCTTTAACAGACTGATCTTCCAGAAAACTAAAGGCATGGAGAATAATACAAAGGACGATATTCAAGAAGCAGAGTGAGAAACAGGATGTTTTGAAGGCCCAGACTCAGTTTAATTTTAATACAAAATTAAGTTATTACAATACAAATGGTTAATAAGAACTTATTTTACACCTGCTAGACTGAGTACTAGCCCTTTTCTTAATCTAAATAAGTCTAAATATTGGCAAACTGCATTCCAGTTTGTGAAAAATGTGACTCAGCTAAGCACAAGATTAACCTCACTCCATCCAACACTCCACCCAAAGCTTAGACTCACGTTTACTGCTGCTGGAGCTCTTCCTCCTCTTGCTGTTTCTCCTCCTTCCCCTCTTGCTCATTCTTAAATCCACCACAGCCTCACATCAACTGCAAAACAAGTCAAAGAAAATAGGGGTTTTGTCATTATGAGAATATTTTCTTTTGATTTATTGTGATTAGATTTATTTTTGGTTTGGTGCCCAAAAGAGGGGCTAAAATACCAGAGTTGAAATTAAGTAAGGAAGATTACTCCAAGGGGATGTCAATGTGTCCAGTTGAGTTCAGATCACATCCAGACCGGACATGGTGACATTACAAACTTTTACTATTTAAAGGGGAAACAATTTCTCAACAACAACTGTGAGGTGTCCATATGAACACTGAAAGAGGTTTCCCTCACAGCAGTCATTCCTCCTGTTCATACTGGCTATTAAATTTGACATAGATGAATGAAAGTTGGTATGCACATGTATCATGTCCAGATGCACAAATAAGCCTCTTGGAGCCATATCCTAAATCCAACAGGAAGTTGGCCATTTTGAATTAAATTTGGGATTTTTGTGTATTTTTTGCCATTTCCAGGCGTTGTATTTTAACAAACTCCTAGAGATTTAATGCGAACAACTTCAAATTTGGTCAGTGTCATCTTAACACCTTTGCTATGAAAAGTGATCAAAATCTTGAGTTTTCATCGAATGCTGTTGCTGTGGCGATGTAGCGATGCAGTGAACTTTGATTTTTCGCCATGAAACAGGAAGTTGTTATAACTTAAACGTACATCGTCCAATCTGCCCAAAATTACTCATGCTTCATAAAGGGCACTCTCTGAACACATCTATGTGTAAATATTGACTCATAGTCAGTGTCACCTACTGGCAACCACAAGGTTACAGGTGCTGTACTTTTATGACCTCTGTGTAGCAGGTTGAACTGATCGACCTAAAATTTGATTAGAAAAGTTTCAAGACCTTGATGACGCTATATTATGAAGATTGTGTTTTCGTTGAACTCTGTTGCCATGGCATTGTGGGGAATGTCGATGTTTCGCCATTGCAAAACAAACTGTTGTAACTCAACTCAACATGGTCAGATCTTTCCAAAATTTCACATGTTTAATAAGAGTCCCAGCCTGAAGACATGTACAGGCCCATACTGAATCATAGTAATAGCGCCATCTACAGGCAACAGTAAGTTATAAGCCCCATAGTTTTACTAACTACTCCTAGCAGGTTAACCAGATCCACCTAAGATTTGGTTAGCTAAGTTGTAAAACGTTGATGATGCTAAATGATGAAGCTTTTGAATTTTCATCAAAAGTCATGGTGACGCATTATTCACCATGAAACAGGAAGCCATGTTTGAAGGGCTAGGGGTGCTCAAAAACACACGAAACTTGGCACATTCAAGGGTGCCCCCTAGAAAATTTCAAAGTCAAAGCCCCCTCCTTTAAATTTGACATAGATGAACAAAATTTGGAAGGCCCATGTATCATGTCCAGACAGGTCCAACAGGAAGTCCACTATTTTGAATTTACTTTACGATTTTTGCGCAATTTTTGGCATTTCCAGGCCTTCTATTTTAACAAACTCCTCCTAGAGATTTAACCTTATCAGCTTCAAATTTGGTCAGTGTCAGCTTAAGATCTTTGCAATGAAAAGTTATCAAAATCACAAGTTTTCATCAAACATCCTTGATGTGGTGATGCGCTGAACTTCAAAGCAGCCCCCATGCCACATTAAACCTACATGTACGAAAAACAGTAGTGTTACAACAAGTAGCAGTACTACTAGTTTAACTACATTTCTCAGTAGTGTGGTGATAATGTTGCTGTTTTCTGAATCAAATAGCTTTTCGGTAGCAAAACTCTTTTGCCAAGTAGTGAGGTAGCATCCATGCAAGCTACATTTTCCCAAGCATTTCTGAAGCTCTAGCACAGTGGAGCTTTCTACTGCAGTCTGAAACATGAGTGTGTAGCCAACGAAAGCACTTCCATATGACAGTGACATAACATACAAATTCTTGGGCTGATGCCTACAACATCTCTGGTGCAGGAGTACAGGCATGAGCTTGAGTTTACTTGATGGAAAAATGGCAGAGGGAACCTGTAACATTGAGGATAGAGAGGAATTGATCCTGAAGTAGTCGCTGTGGCCGTACCTTGACAAATACATGAGTTTAACCAAAACAGTTGAGATTAATTATGTGATCAGGTGTTAACTGTGCAATCCAAAGAAGAAGCTGCTCTCATCTTTCAAGACGTTTAACACAAATTAGCAGTTATCAACTTGTCAACAGCTGACTACTAGCTAGCTACAATATTTTCACTTTCTGTAGGCAGATAATTAATAAAATTAATCGTGGGGAGGTAGGAGGATGCAAAAGACAAAGTAAAATACAAAAACAATTACATATAGGGGGGGAGAGATGGGGGGAAATGAGTGACCAGAGGAAAGGTTTTGATTACTCTGAAAAATCACTTTTGTAGTTTTTTTTAACATTAACCAGCAGAGAGTACAACAAAAATGCAAGTCTCAATATATATGGTGGCTAGGCAAAATTATTTGCTTATTTATGTAGATATAGCTACTAGTACAGAGTGGGCCTAATAAAAATACCACTTTTTAAACTGTAAATCATATAAAACATAATAATAATAATAATAATAATAATAATAATAATAATAATAATAATAATAATAATAATTATAATAATAATAATAATAATAATGTAGCAAACTACTTTTGCCATGTTGCTGTAGCTTAGCTTGCTACATTTCTCTGGGGGATAGTTTCAATTTAGTGGAGCTTTGTTTAATGTAGTGTAATTGGTAGCTTAACTTACAACACTTTCCAAGTAGCTTGGCCAAAACTGACGGCTTTGCATTCTGTCTCTATTTGAACTGTATATGAGGAACATGATGGAGGAAAATAACCAAGGTCAAGACTGCTATAATTCAGCTAACATAGTGTTCTGGGTTCAGTTTAAAGCATATATTTTTTGACTGCAGTCTATGGACTTAAAGCAGCAAATCTGGAGCAAGTAAATATGAAACTGATGGACCAATCCTTTATGGACAAACTATACTGGAGTTCTGAATATTCTGTCAAAATGTGAATGTTCAATTTGAAAGTGAATGTGGTTTTAGGTTTAAATGTGGAGTAACCTGAAATTGTATTTAATTTGATTTCATATGGATTTCATTGCCCATTTGTACATAACCTTGCCAGCAAAGATCAGATTATTTTAAGTCCATTTTTCAAGTGTGGAGTGAGTAATATAAGCCCTTACTTGGATTTCAAAATGGTGTAACAGTTGTGATGACGTAAATTGGGCATACTGTAAGAAAGCATCGCTATTCAAATTATATTTCTTTCTAAGCTCTTCAAATAATAAACTTTCCCTATTCTCATTTGTGAGACTGATTTTGCTGCTTCCAGAAGTAGTTGGATGCAGCTTTAAAAACTTCATAGTGCCATATTGGGATGTAGATGTAGTAAGGCAGTCCCCATGATGATATGTTTCTTTTAAACCTTTTTAGTAATATCATATGAGAATTTTATAATAGTCCGGAATTGAGCTTACTGAATTTGAGCAATTTGAATATAGATTTTGAACAATGGGCACTTGAATTTTCTATCTGAAATTGGGAACCCTGAAAATATCTATATACTGGAAATAACATTTGAAATTGCACAACTTGAATCTGATTATTTACATTTTCAAAGAGGAGAATTCAGACCACATAAATATCATGTATTCAGTCATGATTACATTTCAAAATTAGGTATTCAGTTGTTTATGAGATTCAAATCTTTATGCCTGTTATTTGTGCCCACAATACTGCTCCTGCCAAAACACTGAACAGATCCCTGATTAAGCAGCTGTAAAGGAAAAGATTAATTCTGTCTGAATGAACACCACCTATAAATAGATAAAACTGAAAAATTTGTATATTATATATAAAACTGAAATATTTTAATGTCAAATAATTACAGCAACATTAATACAATTTATATTAAGACATTTTTTTTGGAAATAAACTGTAAAGTCAATCAGACACTTTCTGGATAATTTGCAAATCAAAGAACCCTACTAGCAAGTTACTATGTTATTGGAATGCATGTTAAAAAGCTTGGATCTCTGTCGGTGATATTGACAACATCTTACATACAACTACCATTTACTTTAGCCAGACCAGGTGAATGATGTTTTGCACATGCCTTCAGAAACTCAAATAAACAGGTGACTTACCTTTTGGTGTCAAATCCTGATAGGTGCTATTAAACCTTTAAATGTCAGATATGAAGAAGATAGACAGACAGTCTATGAGCAGCTGCTGCTCTTCCACACTGTTCACATTGTCCGTGCGTCTCAGACTGCTCCACTTCTTATTGTTTCTATTCTCAACCCAAAGCAGCTTATTACATCTAATCTCATGAGCCACTGGTGATGTCAGTGTGAAGCTTGTTTATTCAGTGCCAATGGTTTTCCACTGGCAGATGAGGATAACTGATATAAAATATAAAAGATACTGTAGCTGTTTGTTTAAACATGGTCCTACATGTTTAAATCATGTCTTTTTGATCAAATTATGTTTCTTATTGCATAAAATAAATGCTGAGCTTTAAAAAAAAAAAAAAAGAAAGTGGTCTGGTATATGGCTTATTGGTGGTTGATAAACTGCTGAATTCATTTCTTTAAAAACCATATGGTAGGAAAAAAAATTGCATGTCATGGATGGTTTTTAATCAATACTGAATCATAGGACAAAGTGCTGCAGCACTGCTCTCTGCTGTGTTTTGAGACTTTCAGTCCTGTTTTGTCATCAGCAGCTCAGGGAACACACTGCTGTGATGTCACTGGTTAGGGTGTGGCCTGAAATAATTGGACTGCATTTATGAGCATGTTTTCCATTAACAAACAATAAAGGATGCACGCAAAACAATTTATGTTTTGAGTATAATCAAAATGAATAATTTAAGAGGTTAATTTGCAATCGCGTACATATTTATTTCTATGCAGGTAATAGTTATAATCCAAGATGTACTGATCCAACATGTCCAAGACCATACTACATGATACACATTCATACATAATACATAAGTACTTTATGCAGTATTAATATTTGTGGATGTGCTGCATGGCTTCCGCAACCAGGTTGTGCCATTCAGTAAGTCGAGCAAGTTTTGAAGTCGAAGTAGTAGGAGAACAACTTTCTCCATTGTTGTTGTACATTGCAGTAGGTAGTACAAAAGTAGTCATTTTTAGCAGCAGAGAAAACATGCTGGCGGACTGTAAGCGAAAATATATTGCTTTGCTTTTGTTGTTAAGTGCGAAGATAAAGACATTGCAAGATATACTATATCCCAGTGTCCACCTGAGTCTCTGGCTGCAACACTAACATGACACATATTCAAGACATGGATCAAGGCAAGACGTAGCACCAATGCTTCTTGGATGAAGAAAGTCAGCTGTCTTTTGGCCTGAGTTCAGTACCTGGTGAATTTCAGAGACACACAGAGGAGTGTCTGTTTCCAGGATGACATTTGCCCGCCTTATCTGGATGATAATTTGGTGCACAGTAGGTTCGTTAGAGAACACATGAGAGCAGTCCTGCGACCAGCAACACAGAGTAAAGCTCACAGCAAAGAAATGTGAACTGTTTAAGTCCAAAGTTTGATTTTTGGGCAGGATGGTGTAAAAAGACTGTCATAGTATAGACCCAGCAGAAGTGGCTCCTGTACAGGCTCCAACAGAAAGACACCCCAGCACAGTGGGAGAAGTCAGCAGATTTTGGGCTTCCTGTACGGAAGAGGATTAGGGCCACATGTGAAAAATTTATTTGAGTTCTGAGAAAAGAGTCAGAATTCTGAGTTTTCTGAAAAAAGTAAAACTCAGATTTCTGACTTTAATCTCAACTCAAATAATTTTTTCATATATGTCTTCCGTATTCCTGCCCTACTGCAGGTTATACATTCAAAATATTTCTCACAAAGCTAAGCCCTTGTATGAACTGTTAGAAGCTCCACCCACTGCCCCAACACCTCCACAAAGTTCCAAAGTGTCAAAAAAAGTGAAAATAAATAAAGGAAAGCATGGACAGTTACCCTCAGCAACACCAGTTTCATGGACTGACGATTATCACCAGGGGCTGTTGCGTACACACAAAAGAAGGCATATGCCACTTTCCAAGGAAACTTTGGGACTTATAAAAAAACAAACTTGACGGGAAAATGTGCGGTCCTTCACAGAACCTCTGATCCATGCGTACACACATAAACCGGAGAAATGAGAAACTGCAACACCGATGGCAGAAGGATGAAACGTTAGAAACAGGGAACACCTCAAGTCTCTTACTTGATCTTTCCTCGCTCCTCGATCCTTGCTTGAACCTTGTAAGTCATGCCGGTCCGTCATCATGAACGCCGTCTCAAAGCTCTAATTTCTGTTGAGGAGCGAGGAGTGGGGAGGGATCTATGAGTAGCTATGAGTGAGGATACATGAAGCAGCCTTCACAGAAGTCTTTTACCGGCCAACACACCCCCTTATTGGATATCAGTTACTGATTGGATGCTGAAGTTGATTGGACTGATCTGATACATCACAACATCATTGCAGTTTCATACTGGAGTAAAGATAAGTAATGTGCATTCACATTTATGTTAATGTCATACAGTGACATTAATTAGTGTGTGTTTACTTGTTCTATGTATATTATCTGGCACACACTTTCACATACATTTCTGTGTGAGTATGAAAGGCACAAGGATGCTTGTCAGGCTAGGCTACCTAATGTCACTAGCTGTTTAATTTATATGAGGACTATCAATGTATTTATTTTCCATGTGATTTTGGTTTTGTACCATGAACCTGTCAGCATGTCTGCTCATACTGTCACATTGCTGCATGCTTTATTTTATAGTAGGCTACAGCTACATACAGAAATGCTGATGATTTTGATAAATGGCCTGGATATTTACAAAGGTCTATCATTACAGATAGTAGTCGTACAAAACAGAGTCAGAGCCCTGGAATACAGTCATTCGTCAACAATGGGGAGTAAGTCAGTTATCGGTAGTCTGTAGCTCCAGCTGAATGCTTTGTAGCTCAGAACCTTCGTTGAGGGAACTGAATCTAATTGAGGTTTCAATTCTTTTTTAACAGGTAGTTAAATGGTAATCTAACACGCCAGATGGTTTATTACACTGAACCATCTGAGAAGTCATCCCTGACAACTGTTTGGAAAAGGGAAGGCACTTCCAAAAAATACTTGGAAGGTGATTGGATGATCACCGTCTGCTGCCGTCTCACCTTGCAAGGCAGCTGGATTTGCGGCACTGATTGATCCGAACCACCAGTGGTTTGGACACAAGCACATAACTTGAAGCCTGTTAAGATGGATTCTTGCCAGTGGTGGCTGGAGGGGAGGAAAACCAACATGGAATCTTGGAATCATGGAATCAATTATATACTATGTCATTGTATATAATTGATTAATCGATTTCAGTATTTAAAAAAATAAAACAAAATTTTCTGATTCTTAAACATGAATATTTTCTGGTTTCTTTAGTCCTCTATGACAGTAAGATGAATATCTCTAGGTTTTGGACAAAGCCATACATGTGAGGACGTCATCTCGGGCTTTGGTTAACAATGACTGAAAATTTTTGACATTTTCAGACATTTTATTGACCAAACATCAAATTGATTAATCGAGAAAATAATCAACTGATTAATCTACAATGAAAATAATTGTTTATTGCAGTCCTACTTGCAGGTAGTTGAGATGGGGGGCCATCCTCATCCCCACAGGCCCCACATCTCTGGCCTACACTGACATCATCAATGTAGCCGGTGGGGCCAGGCAACACAACATCCCCGCTGTCCATAATCAAATAGATGCTGGATGGAATCAGCTGGAAGTAAAGTGATGACAAGATTTTTAGGGCCTGAGCCCAAGGGGCGAAGACCCGATTGTTTTTCGTGTGTTTGTTTCTTTCTTCTTTCTTGTTACGCCACTTTAACTCTAAATTTGACCCCCTAAACATGCTCAAAAACTCACCAAATTTGGCACGCACATCAGGTCTGGTGAAATATTTGACCTATCACACTGTGTTGAGCATAAGTTATTAAAAACTTTGTAATAACTCGAACGGTTTAGATTTAGTAAGCCCTGAAAGTTGGAGTGTGACATTACACCTTACAATGTAAACCAATGGGGAGGCAATCTCTGGGCATGGACTTTGTGCCAAACTGGGGCATCTGGCGTCTAAACTATAAGTCCGACCACTTTCAAACCTGTATCAATGGATTCGCGACAAAAATTCCTACAAAAAAATGTGATTTTTATGTAGGATTTGGCCAAAGTTATGGGATTTATGAGGATATTTCACAAGAAGATCACTTTGAAATCCTTCCTTCCAACTGAGAGGGAGAGAGAGAATGGGAGGGGGGATGGGTAAAGTAAACATCTACTGCCTGTGACAGAAGCCCTTGGACTGGCCACACTCCACTTACTTAGTGTTTCTACACATATGACAGCAGTGTTCAATCCTTACTTTTTTTCAAGGAGTACATGTGCTCCTAAATGAAAGAAATTAGGAGCATACATATAACTTTAGGAGCACACTGAAAAATGTTCAAGTAACAGTTTCTTAAAGAAAACAATTCATTACATACATATTTACAATTTATCACATATATATTTAAACTCTGTG
The DNA here is from genome assembly GCF_963924715.1 of Thunnus thynnus. Taxonomy (NCBI): domain Eukaryota; kingdom Metazoa; phylum Chordata; class Actinopteri; order Scombriformes; family Scombridae; genus Thunnus; species Thunnus thynnus. The sequence goes on along the minus strand of NC_089535.1, from coordinate 30,257,525 downwards.
TGTGTGTGTGTGTGTGTGTGTGTGTGTATGTAAATCACAATTTGTTGTTTTTAGGGGTGCTTGATTATGGCAAAAATTATAATCACGATCATTTTTGTTCAATATTGAGATCATGATTATTTAACATGATTACTTTTTGACTGTCATCCTCTCCAATTGCTGTTGTTCATATATGCACATATTTTTTCCCACTTGGCTGAGGAGACTATTACACATGTAATCATATATTGTACTAATGATCAAGAAAGACTATAGCTTATATGAGGGAAAAACTCAGGAAGAGGGTGGCAGTAATGCACCTAATATGCTTGTTGCCAACCATTGTTATAAACCAAAAAGGGGAGGGTAAAATATTTTTCCTCACAGAGTGGTACATCCTGTCAGCTGAGGGATTTCCTATCTGTGCAGCTGAACACAGTAGTTCTCTACGGACTGTTTCACCGTGATGGTCACGGTGTTTTTCTGCAGGTTTCACTCTACTCAGCTGTCCGACAGACCCGCTGATTCTCTCCGCTTTAACCTGAATAACAAATCGGGACTCGGTGCTCCGTTTGGATCTAAACAGAGAGCCGGGGTTAGCTGAGAGGCTAGCAGAGGCTAACTGGTTGTGCTTCTTTCGGTCATGCTGCAGTTAACGCTCCGCTGCCCTTACATGCGTCGCCACTTCCTGTATCCGTCGTTTCAACTTTCAATCCCTCTAGAATTCATTTGTTAACTTTGTTGATTTTGCTAAGTTTAATAAACAATGTTATATCTTTAAAGAGAAGTTCTTTTGTCATTATGGTGTGTAACATATTGTGAAAAGTGGCTGATTGAAGGAGTCAGAGCTTGAATTCAACCCTTCTTTGTTTACCCTTGAATGTTGATATCTTTCAGATATTAACATTCTAGGTGAACTCCCATTTATGAGTCTACCTTGTTCAGTTATTGGTCCCGGTTTCCGGGTGGTGCTCCGTATTTGTTAGTTCATATTAATAATTCTATTAATTGTTATAATTAGTTAATAATCTTTGATAATTGATAATTATTGCAAATAATCAACTGTGTTCCTCACAGATCCTACAGTTGGTGCCCGAATTATTGATTAAGGTTAACAATATTTTGATTTCATAATTCATAATTATCTGTGATAAACAGAGGGGTGGGCTCACAGAGAGAAACTGGTTACTATTGTGTGTCAAAAGACTCTCACACTGATCATCTCCAAACGTTTTCTTGGTTCCCAGAGGCTTAGGTGACTGCGCCACGGCCCCATGTGCCCAAGGGCGCGAAGGCCCGTTCAACGCTGCTTGCAGCTTTAATTAAGTTTGATATTTTCCCCACATTTTTTCTCTCTATCTCACTCACTCTCACACAAACACCTCACACCTAATCCTACTACCTAACTAACTTTCCTCTCCTTCAGTCCTGTACACATACACATCCCTCACAGTCCCACTAGCTCTTTGTCCAGATGAAAGTCCAGATGAAACAGCTTTTCAAGAGTATCGAAATTCCATATTGTGACGTATTTCCAAATAAAACAGGATCGACAGGAGGGACATAACATTGGGAGGAATTTGATTTTAACGTTTAAAAGTGGGCAGCTAACTAATGAATCTCAGCTCTGTGCCGCTAAAAGTTGAAGATTGATTGATGGGTGTCTGTTGTGATATTATTGGTTGACATTGATGGGTTCAATGTCAAACATATTTTGTAAAACATATTTCAGGGAGAAAACATAATTAGATTTGATATTATAACACAAAAAAAAGATTTTTCATATTTTATTGGGCCTTTATTGTTAAATAGGTGCACAAAATGGCCAGGGATGTGATCTAAAAGGGTTGAAAAGGCATTTTTCATTTCATCTCCATTTTAAAAGTATGTTCACCAGAGAAGTGAGGAGTCAAATTGTGTGGCATCAGTAATTCAGAGCTAGCTAAATGGCTTTACAGTATAAAAATACATAAAGCAGTATAAGGGTTTGGACTCAGTTGGCAGGTGAACTTTGGAGTATGATCAGAACATTGCTACTAAGTGGTACTCATTTGTTGTGACCTGCCTTGACTTGTCAGATGCATTGTTATATGATGGAGCATGTTGTACGGGGTGTTTACACTGCTTGAGATGTGACCAGTGTCATAAGTAGGGACAGGAAAAAATATAGCATGTTACATTATTATAAAGAAATTAATTCTTATTACACATATATGCTTGAGAAATATAAAGAAATATGGACCAAGTTTCCAGGGAGCTATAAAAAAGATGAACCAACCATCTTTGCAGATTAATATACAGACAAGATAATCACAGGCAAATTTAGATTTTTGTTTATGCCATTAATGCATGCACACACAACCAGGCAAGGCTTAGAGCAAAAACATTATTCAATCTGGCATTAAGTGAGGCTAGCATTATTCCAAGTACAATACAATATTCTCATGTTATAAAACTGCTTTATGTCTCTGAAATATTGAATAATGTTCAAAATAAATCATACTTCATACTTCGGTCAGACATACTCAGTCATCTACATTGTGACGCATCTGATTCCCCTTTGGCCACTTTTTTACATTTAATGCTCAACCACAAAAAACAAGGATCTCTACCTGCCTATGCAGAACCCTTGCCCTGCTATATGTGAAAGGTGTCGAATTAAGGCACAACTCCCTCATTGACCTAAGTCAGCTTGGTGTCTGTCATTTATTGATGTTTAAGTAAAACACTAAATGTTTTTTATTCATCAAGAATTGTTCATTGAAGAATAGGATCTTCAACAGGTTAATGTTATAGACTAGGCCTTACTCACATGGGGTTTAACAGCGCTATCAACAGTTAAGGCCCAAGACCAACCCTAACATTAATGTAACCTATTAATGGCAGCATCAGAAGATATGATAAGATTTACATTCAGGTTGTTCATTTTTTTTCTCTATAAACCGATAAGGTCCTAAAATTATTTTCTTTGATTATTTTACATATATACTCCGATTATTTTCATGTTTAAGTGACACATTGTCATGTAATTACAGTAGCGTCAATACAAATTATAATTACGACAAGCCTTAAAAATTCTTGTAACATTTGCAACATTTGCTCATTTCTTACTTTTCAAATAAAAAAGATTTTTTTTAACAGTACCCTTCTAAATGCACAACATGAGTCAAAAATGACCCATGTTATTTCATGCATGGCATGAGTGTTTATTTGCTATATTTTTATTTAATATATGTATTTCATCATTTCATAATCAAAGTATTCATGAAATATATTTTTGATCACCACAAATCATTTGTTTTCATTTTTCCTTTCTTTCTTTATGAGCAAAAATACTTTTTGTAGTACTACATCGGTTTTACACACATGGGTCAAAAAATGATCAATGTATGCAAGTGTGATTAAACAAAAGAAGACCAAATATAATAATAATTTTGTGGAACTAATTATTTTAGTATTAAATGTGACCAAGCAATACTGCATTTAATATTTGAAAAATATTGATTTGTCACTTTGTCACACATAACACACTTATCACCGATAACTGATTACACTGATATTGAACTGTAGTGTTCAATATCTGTAGTGTATCTGTAGTGTAACTGTTGTGAACTGTGTGATAATAAAAGAAAATAAAAATGGCTCTGTAATATGCTTTTGGAGAAGTGGCGTGCACTCCATCCCCCTTCATATGTAGCATGACAAGCTCCTATTTTTGACACTTATTTTTTTAATTTCAGCTATTTGGCACACCACAGTCAACAGAATCAAAATAATACTCATAATCATAAAACAGTAAAAAATACAATAAAATAAACCCCCCTCTTTGGTGTCAAGGGAAATTGTGATCTTATATGAACACTAGCATCATCAAAAAGAAAAAAAGAAAAGAAAAAAAGTGATTGAACAGCCAGCCCTGGGGTGGTCATCTGGCACACACATACACACACAGGTTTTCTGGTCTCTTCATTTAAAGCTAACGCTACCTCCAGCTAGCTCCAGTCTGACTGCAAACAGTGCCTGCAAAAATGCCAGGAAAATACTTAAAACGTGCACAGATAACATGCACAAGGAAAACAGATAAGGCGGATACCTTAATCTGATGTTCATCACCCTTAACAGCAATACCGAAGTCAAGAAAACGTGAGGCAAAACCTCCCTCCTGGCCCCACATGTCTCCATTTGAAGGGACTGTTAAACCAGGAAATGGGCAAGTGTCACCTGTTCTCATCAGTGATTATCAGAAGGGGCAACACCCACAAGAGTTCACTCATTACATATTGATAGTCTACACACATTACAACTGCTAGCCAAGAGCCCAGGTCACCCACCATGGCTGCCGAACAAGACGGTGCAGGGCAGGAGTACAGCTCAGCTGAAATAATTGCAGCTATCAATGAAAGAAACTTGACGATAACCAGCAAGATTGAGGAATTAAATTCAACACTAAAGACTTTTCAACAGAAAACAAAACTTATTGAAAAGAAACAAGAAGACATGGAGGGCGGTTTGAACAAGATTGACAGTGACGTAGATAACTTGTCCAGGCATCTTGCTCAGGCGGAACACAAGGTAGAAGAAAAAGCTATTGCAAATAGCAAATAGCAAAAGCAAAGGTGGACGATATGGAAAATCGCTCCACGAGATGCAATATCCGCTTGACGGGACTGCCAGAAGGATCGGAAGAAAGCAACCCCACCGAATATGTGGAGAAACTACTACAAAACATCCTGGGGGCAGACAACTTTCCAAATGGAGTAGAGCTCCAACACACCCACAGGAAAAAAGACATTTTCATCTGATTGACAAGAGCCGTGACACTGTTTACATAAAAGTTGGTAAACCCCTCAAGTAAAGGCGTGGACTGCCCGTCCACCTCAAGGTGTAATTATCAGTCTTGGCTTCAGCCTCTAGAGCAAGTGTCCTGTGGGTGTGTCTATTGTTCACTTGCTCTGACGCTGAAGCCAGGCCAACCGCACAGTTCTTTTGTTACCAGGATAAGGAATGGGCCTTGACAGTGGTGCATGCAGCAGGGCATGCTGCAACACAAAAACATCATCTGACTCTACCCGGACTACTCATTTAAACTTCAACAAAAAAGGTGAAGATTTAACAAGACGAAGAAAATCCTGCAGGAGAAGAGAGTGGAATATTGGCTGGTTTATCCTGCTCGCCTGCTACTGAAACATGTTGGTAAAGAACTAAGTTACATGTGTTGTGGATATTTTGAGCGATGGTCAGCACCTCAGTGGAGAAAGCGGAAAATGTTTATTGAAGCACTTGATAAAGGAGAACTGAAATAGCAAACATCGAAGTCTTCTGCAACTCTGATGCTGTCTCTTTCTGTTCTGCCCTCTGAAGGTCTGACTCTTAGTCTTTAACCTCACCAGATCAGGCTACAATATGAAAAATTAGTCTAATTGGTTCACTAGTTTCAACTCAAGGAACTGCATTTTACCCATGTTAGTTCAGGTTACGTTGCATGGAATTTCAGGTCACTGTCAGCAAATTCTGGCTATGCATTCACCCATCTGTGTTGTCTAGGAAGGCCCCCTCCGACCTTGGTAACCATGGCAATGCTGATTTACCCTTTATCAGAGAGGCTTCTGCCTTCCCCAAAACATCACAGAGGGTTCTGGAGTCTCAAGGAGAGGAGAGAATGTCTCCTTTGTGCTTAAGAATTACAGTGTGACCTCAAGGCCCAGGCTTGACCCAATGTAACCTAATTTGTAACCCCTAAAGATGGAAAATTCCATAATAACGTGGACCCAGATGAAGCTCGTAAATTCACTGAAAACCTATCCATGACAGACTAAACACAAAAACATTTGGAGAATGCCAGTCTATTGTTCACTCAGTTTTCTTCATATATTATGCATGGACTAAGCAATATGAGGGCTCTCATGAGAGGACATTGTCATTGACTCAAGCACTTAGATTGGACTCGAGCACGTGGAGTTAAGCAGCCAACACTGCGCCGTTGGCCTCATACAGTGACCTATTCATCTACTGATGTTGGTGAGGTTCTAACCTATAGACTTTTCTGAAAGTATTTGGACAATATTATGTTGATGGATGATTTTTCTTTCTCTTTAAGATTGGAGGATAAAACAATGGACATGCATATTATTATTTTTGTTCTCTCTTTCTTTTCGTTTCTCTCCCATGTATATATCAGTAGATGACATACACCACATGGGTAAGTCGAAATCCCCTCTTGGACAGAAATAGAAAGTCATATCCTAAATATGGGAGACTTATTGCAAATCCCATATAGTTTTGATAATAAAACTGTAAAGAAATACACAGATAACCCAATTATAATTCATTCAATTAAAATTTGGAACAAAATCAATCATTATTTAGGACAAGACACTTCTTTATCTCTAATCACTCCTATAATGTCCAACTCTTCTTTAGAATTTGTCCAGAAAGACCATGGATTTAAAGTATGGGCCCAGAAAAATATAATTAAGTTTGATGACCTGTATGATGGTGACAGGCTAATTTCATTAATTAAAAGACTCCTACGAAATACCAGCCACACATTTTTATAGATACGTACAACTGTGACATTTTATACAGTCACAACTGGGTGGGTCTTTCTCAACTTGAATCTCTGCTAACCCAAAAATTAGTGGCAAACATATTTCAATGACTTATGACCTATTAATGGCAAATAATAAGGCTAACACTAACTAGGTCAAAGAGAAATGGGAGAGAGATGGGAGTGTGGCCTCAGTAATCAACATGAAAGACAACCGGTGTCGCGAGCCTGAGAGAAACAACGTACAGGACTGAATGTCCCAGACAGGAGACACACATAAAGCAACAGTCCAAAAATGGCAATCCAAATCATGAAGATGCCCATGAGCAGAAAAAACAGTTGCTGAAAACACAACAAAGAAACAACCTGCACTATATGTGTACAAGCGATTAAACCTCTAAAGAGAAAAATGATTATAAAATAGATCTATGCTAAAAACAACCCAAAATTTTTTACACAAGAGACCAATAATGTACATAGAGGGTTAGAAACCCAAATAGTGGGTTTCTAAGGTGTTTAGGACCAAGCACAATAACTTCAGTTTTGTCTGGGTTTAGTAACAGAAAATTGCAGGTCATCCAGGTCTTTATGTCCTTCTGGCATGCTTGGAGTTTCATTAACTGATTGGTTTCATCTGGCTTCAATGATAATTATAATTGGGTATCATCTGCATAGCAATGAACATTTATAATATTACCTAAAGGAAGCATATATAAGGTGAATAGTATTGGTCCAAGCACAGACTTTGTGGAGCTCCATGTCTAACTTTTGCATGCATGGAGGATTCATCGTTAATGTATACAAACTGAAATCAATCTGATAAACAGGATTTAAACCAGCTTAATGCAGTTCCTTTAATGCCAATTAAATGTTCCAGTCTGTGTAATAGGATGTGATGGTCAATGGTGTCAAATGCAGCACTAAGATCTACCAAGACAAGTACAGAGAAGTCCTTTGTCTGAGTTAGGGGAGTTAGGGGATCGTTTGTAACTTTCACCAGTGCTGTCTCTGTGCTATGATGTGCTCTAAATCCTGACTGAAAATCCTCAAATAAACTATTGTTATGTCAAAAGTCACACAACTGACTGGCGACTACTTTCTCAAGGATCTTAGAGAAAAAGGGAAGATTAGATATAAGAGGCCAAAGATTAGGCTTCTTAAGAAGAGGTTTAATTACAGCTACTTTAAAGGACTGTGGTACATAGCCTGTTAATAAAGACAGATTGATCATATCTAGTAAAGAAGTGCTTACTAATCTTAAGACTTCCATAAGCAGCCTAGTTGGGATGGGGTCTAGGAGACAGGTTGATGGTTTAGATGAAGAAATTGTTGAAGTTAGGACAGGGAGGTCATTTGGAGAGGGACAGTCTAAATATAGATCAGGTTTTACAGCTGTTTCTAAGGTTCCTGTGTTTGGGGGTAAATTGGCACCTGTTGATTAGGGCAGGAGATGATGAATCTTGTCCCTAATAGTTAGAATTTAATCATTAAAGAAGCTCATTAAGTCTTACTACTGAGAGCTATGGGAATACATGGATCAATAGAGTTATGACTCTTTGTTAGCCTGGCCAAAGTGCTGAAAAGGAATCTAGGGCTGTTTTTATCCTACTCAATTAATGATGAGTAATAGGCAGCTCTGGCATAACAATGCTCCTTCCTATATGTTTTAAGACTGCCAGACTAAGTGAGATTCTCCTAGTTTGGTGGAATGCCAGATCCTTTCAAATTTTTGCAATGTTTGCTTTAATTTTCAGTTTTTGGAGCTATACCATGGGGCTAAACTCTAATGTTTCATTATCTCCCTTTTTAAAGGGGTGACAGAGTCGAGTATTATTTGCAATAAGCCTGCGGCACTATCAACAAGATTATCAATTTGGGAGAGACTACAATTAGCATAAGAGACCTCTTAAGAATTGAGACATGGCATTGAATTCAATACTCATGGAATTGCTTCCTTAAATTTAGCTACAGCACTATCAAATAGACATCTAGTGAAGACATTTTTGTCTAATGATGTGTAGTCTAATAATAGGAATTCAAAAGTTATTAAATAATGGTCTGATAAAATAGGATTTTGTGAAAAAACTATTCAATGTTCAATTTCGATGCCATAAGTCAGAACAAGCTTGGGGGTGTGGTTTAGACAGTAAGTGGTTTGTTTACACTCTGAGAGAAGCCAATTGATTCTAATAATGAGATAAACGCAGTGCTATCATTATCGACATCCACATGAATATTAAAATCACCTACTATAATTACTTTATCTGTACTAAGGACTAAGTTTGAGAATTCAAATAAAAAGTATGGCCAGGAGGATGGTACACTATAACAAACAGAATTGGGTTTGGGAATTGAGTTGGGTGAGAGAGACTAAGAACAAAGCTTTTGAAAGAGTTATAATTAAACTTAGGTCTAGGGTTGATAATTAGGCTTAAGTTGAAAATGGCTGCAACTCCACCTCCTCGGCTGGTGTCTTGAGGAATGTGAGTATTAATATGACTAGGGGGAGTGGATTCATTTAGGCTAACATATGCTTCATGACACAGCCAGGTTTCAGTAAGACAAAATAAATCAATATGACAATCTGAGATTAGATCGTTTATTATTATGGCTTTAGATGACAGATGTTGTAATGTTGAAGAGTCCACATTTGATTCTCCTATTTTGTTGTACTATTGAAATGGTGGTGTTAATTTTTATTAGATTTTTCTGAATGAATCCTCCTCTGTTTACTTTAGATTTAATTGATTTAAGTGGTCGGGGGACAGACAGTTTCTATAGGGTTTTGAGTGGGTAACTGCTCTAATGGAAGCGCAGTGAAGCGTGTAAGACTGCAGCTCTGCCTCCTGGTCTCAACTTTGGGTTGTCATGGTTTTGGTCTGCTAATAAACTTAGCCATATTTCTAGATATAAGAGCAGCTCCATCGAAAGTGGGATGTATGCCATCTCTCCTTATCAGACTGGGTCTTCGCCAGTCGTCTATGAAGCCCTCATCATTTGCTGGACACCACCTTGACAGCCAGCAGTTGAATGATGAAATGCAGCTACACATCACTGTATCACTGTCATCACTGGTCAGACTTGGCAGGGGCCCAGAGAAAACTGCAGAGTGTACACACCGACTCAACATTAATTTTAGTGACCTCTGATTGGTGTAATTGGGAGTCATTCCCGCTGATGTGAATAACAATTGTACTATAGTTACACTTATCCTTAGCCAGCAGTTTTAAATTTGATTCTATGTAGCCCGCTCTGGCCCCAGGAATGCATTTGACTATGGTTGCCAGTATCGCTAACTTCACATTTCTCACTATGGAACTGCTAATAATCAGAGTTGGTCTCAGCAGGTATGTCACTGAGTGGCACACCCGGCTACTGGGGCCTGGCTAACTACATAAACTGATGATTGGTTTTCCATGGTGCAGAGCGAATAAACTACATTTATTACATGTACCATTATCACTAAAGGAGGCGGAGGAATAACTAAATATATGACACACCAAGCAAGAGAGAGCAGGAGAGCGAGAGGGAGAGAGAGAAGCCATCGCTAACTGCTAACCTTAACGGGCTGACATGCTGCTAATACTGATAAAGGCGTAGAGTTATCACTGCCAGAGCAGCAGTGTTTTCTCTCTGCAGTCTGTTACCTGTTAAACAAACACCTGCACAAGAATAGAAACCTGCATTCTGTATTTATACTATGTACTGTGTCCTGCTCAGAGGCACAGGAACCATTTCTACTGGCAGATTGTGTCCATATTATTTATTAATTATTTGAGTCTGTATTTATTGATATTCTGATTGTTAATTCATTATTTAATAACCCAGAATATGATTGATTCATGTGACTGAATGGATATGATGACAAATTTTGTAAAATATAAATATTAAACTGTGTCTCTTGCTGACAGACAGACTCTTCCTTACTTTAATTTTATCCATAATAACAGTTAATGGGGGAAATAACAGACTGTTAAAAGAAAAATCTTTCTAATAAATGAACAGAGTTGTTTATAGTTCTTTTGTTGATCAGATGGACAGTTAACACAGATTTTTAACAAGATGATGAATCAGAAAACAAAGAAAATATTAAGGCTGCGAGCAGTGATGAACAGGCCCTTGCACCTTGCACAGATCAGAGGGATCGGCAGCTGTGGTATCACTATTGGAGATCTGTTGACAGTTCTGAATTGTCAGGATTATCGGACACTGTGTGAATAAGTAAAATATTATTTCCTGTGTGCAGTATGTGGCGCTGGAGATGACTTATTAGAAATTGTGTATTTGATGGGGGAGGACCCCCAGACCCCCCCAACATTTATGTATCTTTCCAAGTTTACTCCCCCAATTTAAAACATAACCAGGTGCCCATGATATCATATATCAAGTTCCGCCACCTCTGATACATGTGTAAATTTTCGTGAGTTTTCAAACACCCCTTGCACCTCAAAAATGCTAAAAGTAATTAGGGGATGCTTTAGTACCAATATGCCACATCCAAGTCCAATTTTGTTACTAATCGAAATACTGACTAGTTTGAAAATAGATGCGAGTTTGTGAGCATCCTAAAGGCCCCAAACATGTTTGTAAAATGAAAATTGACACACGAAATCCAACATGGTTGACTTCCTGTATAGCGAAAAAACTATGTTTTATGACCAGAATGATGAGAGCAATGAACCCACTGAATATCATGAACATCCAAGCAACTTTATCTAACTATGGCCCTGTGTTTGGGAGCACTATGGAGCCTGCTGGCCACGCCTGAGCCTGATCACTACAGAACTTTACAATGTTCGCCAGTTCTGACATGTGTGCCAATTTTCATGAGTTTTCGAGCATCCTAAGGCCCTCAAAAATGCAATGGTGTGGGGGAATAATAATAATAATAATAATAATTATTAATATTATTATTATTATCAAAGCTGCAAGCAGTGTATATCAATGGCTTCAGTATGCGAAAAAAATGCACAATAGATACAAAATGACTTCCTGCTGGACTTAGGGTATGGGTCCAAGAGGCTTTTTTTAAGTCTGGAGATGGTACATCTGCCTACCAAATTTCATACATCTATGTCAAATTTAAAGGTGGGGGCTTTGAGTTTGAAATTTTCCAGAGGGTGTCCTTGAGCCAGTTAACCACACCCAAATCCATGATTCCTATCAGATATCAAGTTACACCACTTCTGATGCATGTGTAAAGTTTTGTGTGTTTTTGAGCACCCCTAGCACCTCAAAATGCTAAAATCAATTAGGGGGCACTATAGAGCCGAAATGCCACGTCAAAGCCCAATTGTGATACTAATTGAAATATTTACTAGTTCGATCATGGGTGCAAAGTTTTGTGAGTTCGCACATCCTAAAGCCATCAAACGTGTTCATAAAATGAAAATTGACAAACAATCCAAATCCAAAATGGCTGACTTCATGTTGGACAAAAATTTAAAAAAGATATGTAATATGTTGAGAATGATAAGAGCAATGAACCCACCGAATTCCATGAAAACCAAATAAACTTGGTTCCAAAGTGGCCCTTCGTTTGGGGGTGTGATGGTGCCTGCTGGCCACGCCCAAGCCCAATCACTAAAGAACTTTGCAATTTTCGCCATTTCTGATGTGTGTACCAATTTTCATGAGTTTTTGAGCTTCCCAAGCCCCTCAAATGCAATGCCGTACTAGAATAATAATAATTTCTACAAAAACAATAGGTTCCTCGCATTTTCAGTGCCAGGCACTTTTGTAATAAAACTTGGGAGTGATACACTTGAGTTTAATCTGTTATCTGTCTCCACATCTTCATGAAACTGCAGTTATGTTGTGATGTATCAGATCAGTCCAATCGGCTGCAACAGCCAATCAATAACTGATGTCCAATAAGGGGGCGTGTCGTCTAAGACTTTTGTGTAGGCTGTTCTTGTGTATCCTCACCTAGCTCCTCTTCAGTCCTCCTCAATCCTCGATCCTCGGAGCACAAATAAGAGACTTGGGATGGCCTTCTAAATGGTGGACCACAACGACTTACAGTTCAAGCGAGAAGCAAGGAAATATCAGAGACCTGGGATGTACCCACAGATACCCCAAGATCAGAACCAACCGAGCAAAAAACTAATTTATTCTCATGGCAATAACTCAATTAACAAGATGTGGTGGCCATGGGGACTAAGAGGAAATATATGGACTAGGGGATTCGGACTACATGGACTAGGCAATGTGAAGTACATGGATACATAGGGGATGTGCAGTTTATTCACTATCTATTTATTTTTATTACAATTGTTGGGATACAGTTATTGACATTCACTTTAAATACCTGCATGGACTGTGATTATATTTATGTCTGCTGTAGATGATCTTTAACTATTGTTTTTGTTTATCTGATGTGCTTTTAATGTGTCTATATGTTCTGTGCTGTACCCCAAATTGCCTCTCGGAGGACAAGTTTTCTACATCTAAGTCCAAAATCATTAGTCATCCAACCAATTGCCTGAGTGGTCTGATCCCACAACCTCCATGACACTGTGATGCTTTGCAGACACTTTATTACACAAATAACATTGTTACTGAAAATAGTACTTTTGCAGCAAAACCAGTGTGTCACAATAAATATCAGATAGCCCACATGTGACTCTAACATCAGAAATGCTATTTCTATGGCATGCCATTGAGTAAATCATCCATTTAAATCATTCAAACTTTATGGCAACTTAAGAATATGGACAGAAACAGAACAGAAGATATATTTGATGAAGGTCTGAGAACACTGGATGAAACTATAGCGAATAAATGTAATAAAACCAGAGAATACGGAATGAAAATTCAGAATATTCTGAAAGGATGAACAACACACTTCATCCCACAATCTTTGTGTTTCCTCTTTGTATTTTTATGAGGTGTCTTTATTGATGTGACATTAAGTGTTGCACTGTTTTTCAAGCTACTCGAGCACTGCATTGGTGCCACCAGATTTCACTGAATCACTATTCTCAGACTTTCATATTCTCATTTTTCCATTCATTCATTTCAATTCATGAATTACAATTCATAACATAAGTCTCAAGCATTGTGCTAAGTTGTAAGGACAGAAATGGAATGGGACTTTGACAGCTGTTGTACCTGTGCACAATGGTCCACAATAAGGATATCCTCTCTCTTGCTTATTTGCAAAGAACAATGTACAAAACATTCACTGTGCAACTTTTCACTTTTAGCCAAAGATTGCTGTGGAGGAGGAACCATCCACTCTGTAACATCACTGTACAATTGGGCATGCAGCAAGTGTGGGTACAGTATGTACTAAAAAATTCCAACAGATATGTCTCCTCTCATCAAGTTAATTTCAGGAGGTCTGATCAATTTAATAGTTTGGAACTATGTATAATACTCCCAGTATTCGGATTGAGAAGCTTGTAAAAAATAAGGCGTGGTAAATTTAGGCTACATCTATTATTTTAATGTGCCATATATGCATTTAATTATTCAAAGATCTATATTATCTCATTTTCAGGTTGTAGCTTGAGTCTACACTGGACAGCCATGTCTTTCAGTTGAAAGTATCAGATCATACTCAGATACTCATAGTCAGGTTGGGATGAGGGTTGAGAAAACATGACTGGGACGATCCTAGTTCACAATACACAAATGATTAGATCACCGATAAAGATTCATTCAAATGCAGAGATGCACTTAGGGACAGCCCTAATGAAGACAAACATTTAAAGGACCATACCAGCTGTTTTGCATGTTCTATCCCACTGGCTAAAAATTGTATACTTGCAATTCACAGCAAACCATTTGAATTTATAGTGAGTTTGATTAATTAATGGGTACAGTGCTTGAGACCTGCTGTTGAACAATGTTTGATTGACAGTGCACACACAAACATAAAAATACAGACATATATGTATTATATACTTTTCCTGTTGACTTGAATGGAGGAAAAAAAAATCTATATAGTAGCAGCTCTACTAGCAGCAGCTGTTTTCATCCCTTTGTACATATTGTAATGGCATGTGCTGAAGAAAGGCAAAATAAAGGCACACAATTACAAGTGAAATGTTACTGAACTGAAACATGGACCAAACATTTATGTTGAAATAATGCTATGTGTTTAACATCATTACATGGAATTGATCTATGCAAGTATGGATGCACTTTTCCAGTAAAATTAAACTGTATATACACTCACCAAGCACTAAATTTGTCCACTCTATTAATAAACATGAGTGCAGCAAAATATTAGGAATACTTTTTAATATAATGCACTCAAAGAATTATCACCTTTCTCACAATGTCGACAAAAAGTGTTTGGTGACTGTATACTGCATATTAGTGCTGTTAAACTACTCATTCTTAAAATCCCAATAAAATCGCAACATTGATTAATTTGATTCTTACTCTGATATTGAAATCTAATGAAAATCAGTTTAAGTCTCCTTCTGGTGTCCCAAAATCCAAGTTAAAACCAGGCTTAACAGAATCAAAATGCTGAAAATCAAAACAAACAGTCAACTGCTAAACAGGTGACAACAGCAATTTCCTGTTTTTTTCTTAGGACCCTATTTTGATGGCGCAAGCACAGCGACCAGCGCAAAGTGGTAGTTCACAGACTATGCGGGGGCCAAGCACACCCACTATTTGGTTCATGTATGTGCAGCAGTGCAAAGTGCAGATGAAGAAGGATATAGATCAGAGGCTGTGGTGATTAATAAATACACTCTCAGCCAGTCACCTCTCTGGTATCATAGCTCTGAAACACCTAAGCCAATCACAGTGAAGTATGACAACATTAGCTCAACAAATGGAGACATGCCTATTTCAGGAAATCCTAGTTTTGTCTGAATGGAGCAGAGGCAGATGGTGGGGGTGTTTAGATAATTACTACAGTAACAATAGAAAGAAATAATATTAAAAAATTGGTCAATCAGTTTATATGATCACATCAGTCCAGTGCTATTTCAGACATAATTATGCTGTATCTAAGGTTGGAAATGATGTTAATGGCACATGGAATTGATGAGTCCTGATAATCCGGTGTCTCCCTCATCAACAGTGAGAATACAACCAACAATGCAAACGAGTAAAACTGAGCAGTCTTAAATGTGTGTAAAATGAATGGCTATGTGCTCTGGTACAGCACAATCAGAGGTTGCAGATTTTGCAACATATCTGTATGGGGTCTAAACAAGGTCAGCTGAATGTAAACATGAAAAACATATCATAAATCAAAAACATAAATTCTCTAAATCCTGAATGTGTACCCAAAACCTTACAAAAAATCCTGTAAGTAAAAACCAGAAATAAACAAGAAATAAGACACTTGCAACCAAAGCAGCAATTATGTAATCATGTATTCTCTAATTATTGTATTAAGTAACTGATTTCCATTCGGACTGTTTCTGTGTTTTTACATGTCTTTTCCTTGTTTGCTCTCAGTCCTCAGTTTTGCTCTCAGTTCAGTTTGCTCTTTTTTCTCGCTGATGATCCTGTTTTGACGTGGGGGTGGGCTTAGTGCCCATAGGCCACCTAACAAGTGATTGACAGCTTGTGTCATTGGTGTGATGGAGCCGCTAATGTCACTGCACGGTTACAAACTGCTCTAACAACAAACGGAAAAAGGCTAATTTATGTTTTCATGAATTTCCATCTGACAAGAAGCTGCCCGCTCAGTAGTACTGCTAATGTTGTAACCTGAAGAACTGTAATGTTTTAGCACTACATAGCTATTGCTAATGCTAGCAAATAGACGTAGCAGCATTGCCCAGTTAAACATGCAGGCTGTAGTTTGTCTTGGCATCTCTGTCACTAAACATGCAGACATGTACAGCCTATTTGTTTCCTGCAGGCTCTAATGTTACAATGAGTACACATTTGTTTACAGAAACAGGACAGATGATAATGCTATCTAACTTCTAACAGTAAAGTACAGGTGAGGATATCTTACATCTGTTGATTGTGCACTGATTTAATGATGCTCCTGCTTCAACCACATTAAATGTTTTTTATGCCATATATGCATCTACCTGTCAGAGAGTGATTAATGATTTTTTTGCATTTTGGGGATTGTTTCATTATTGATTCACATTATCTCCAAGTGTTTAGTTTGCTCTTGTTGACAGAATCAACAAATTGGCAGTGAATTGACTTTGCCCCACAAACAGGCATGGTCTAAGACCCAATTTCTCCCAAAATTAAAAGAACCCTCTTTGCGCTTCCATTTGTTTGCACTTCTCCCACCTCTGCGACGGGCAAACAGATAGGCAAAGCAAGTCACAGTAAGGAAAATACCAACTGTTGCAGCATTGCTTGTGTTAGTCTTAGCGCTGCCACTAAAATAGAGCCCTTAAGGTTTAAAAACAAAAGGTTTGCTTTGAGTACAAACCAATGACAACATCAACTGACCAACAGTGAAATACCACATTTCAGTCATAGAAATTCCCCCAGTTATTTCAAAAACTTTTTTTCTTACAAGTTAAAATAAAAATCCAGGAATAGGTTTAGATTTGTTTTACCTGTTTCCAAGACAAAACAATTCATTCCAAGAATTTCATAGAATTTTCCTCAGTTCCTCATTTCATTCATTTCAATTTCATTTAAAGAAAACTCATGAAACAAGGAAAAATGGAAGAAATAAAAAGTAGAATTATCTCTGCCCATTGGCAGAGAAGTTTGATTTTGGGAAAACAAATCTTTGTGTATGTGTCATCCTGTCATCAATGCTGTTTCAAGACCACGGGTAAATTAAATTAAGATTAAATAAATTGTCTTAATCATACCAAATAATTTCTATGTACAGTATATACTTAAATATATAAACAATAAGATTGGCAGCTAACACAACAGTTACACTCATACATCCTGGCAACGTAAGCAGAAGGTTGGTGACCAGCCCCTGAGCGTCTAAGGGGAGGATCGAGGAGGTGGCAGAACAGAGTATTCTTCATTCTCTGAGTCGCTGCTCTCCTCGTCATTCCTCTCCTGGTCGCTGCCTTCAGTACTCAGCTGGTCAAAGCCCTGACGACTGTAACCCTTATGGGACGCAAAGAAGTTCCCAAGGTTCAGACTGCCCACTGCTTTACCTGCCCAGAGGGAAAACACCGAAGGGGAGATATATATAACATGTCACTAACATGATGATATCTACAGTTTCTACAAAGATGAATGTGTCCTTCTCAGGAGGACTTTTGGTTTCAATGCTCATACTGACCTTGCAATACAACATTTACTTTTGAATTTTTATACTGACCCAATGTAAGATCAGGGTCAAGATGAAAATAAATCATATTTTTATATTCAAGAGTTTTTTAGTCTGGGTAAAACTTCTAAAGTGCAATGAAGATAAACAACTCTTCCTATGTCATGAATCTGTCTTGTGAAAATACTGTGACATTACAGAGGACAGTGTACTTGCAGCAGAGCTCTATACAGTATCTGTTCCATGGGTGTAGATGGTAGAGAATGTCAAGGTGTTGTTGAATTGTCCCTACCAATATTTTTACTGATCTCAAACGATCTTGTCATTTTAACTGTACATAATCTTAATGGTAAGATCTCTGCAGAGTTGCCATGTTTGTGTGTTTTCTGTAAATGTGGGTTATGATGATAAAGAGTGAAAGAGCAGGATATGGGGGTTGGCTGACTTTATGATCTGGCAACCTCAACTTAAAGCTGTGTCCAACAAAAATGTCCCTATCAAAAATAAAGACAAATCTATTCCCGTGATTTGTTCAGACTTGGAATCCAATCCAAAATTAGGTCATCATGTGTCTTAAACAAGTCTGATGTGATGGATGCTCCACAATGTTATTTAATTGAAGAAAAAAATAATCAATAACTTGATGTTCAACAACTTGTTCCAATGGTGGAAGAATTAATAAGATCCTTTATATTAGTAAAAGTAGTAATACCACAGTGCAAAAAATACTTCACCAAAAGTAAAAGTTCTGCATTCAAAATGATACCAACTAAAATTAGAGATATTATTAGCAAAACTTTAACAAGTAAAGTCAGTGCCAAGTCAGTTATTAGAATGTTATTAATGATTACTTGTAAGCATTGTTTTTGTGGTGTATTAAGTTTGCTGTTGAGTTTAATGTATATTACAAGCAGTAGCTTGCTAAGTGTCTTTAAAAAGTGTACAATATCAGTCAAAAGTTTGGATACACTTTCTCATTCAAGTGAATGGGAGGGTGTGTTTATTGTACACAGAATAATCAAGACAGGATACAGTTAGTAAAATAAGAAAATACATGTAATACTTATTTTATTTTTATGTCATAAATGACTTACCTCTTATTTTTCCCAAAATCCCTCCCACAGCGCTGGATTCAGTTTTCACCTCATGTTGGTCTGCAAACAAATAATATGAAACAATATTTTGCTGAATGCTGACCAAATATTAAGAGTACAAAAGACAACAGCATACAGAGCAGAGCAGGTTGTACAGTTTTTAGTAGGGATGTCCTGATTTTTTGTGTGCTGACCCCGAGCCAAATCCTTTAATAACAGGTATCTGCCAATAGAATTGGAGCTGATATATCTAAAAGACACAGTTGCCGAATGCAAACTCATGCTGCAACCTGGAAATTAGATCATATAGAACTTAACCATTTTTATTATCTTTTTAAAAAATCTTTATTGATTATTCATCTGTCACATTAAATTGACAGGTGTAGCCTAAATCTAGGACGTCTTATTTTTCACAAGCTACTCAATCCAAATACTGGAGATCCGGGTACAAAACTATTAAATTGATCATCTCAAATTATTGATATGATATGATCATATCAAAACTCAGTTGAGCACAGCAAACAAAGGCAATAATCTACTCTTACTATTTAGGGGTCCAAGCCGCTGCTGGAGCCCTAGTGTTTTTGTTCTCATTATTCTTTCTCTCTTTCTTCTTCTTCTTATTCTCCACTAAAAGTGTTTGTGCAACAAAACCCGTAAGACCAAAAGTCACCAAAATCAGTAGGTGGGATGCAAATTCCACCCACTACTCAGGCACATAAAATGGCACTCATTGACTTCAAGATGGCACTGTAATAATCAAGTTTCCATTTTTGCAATTATCTTGAAAACAGCTTGGCCTGGTGTCAAAATTCTTTCATTATTTTAAAATCTCAGTTGATCTGCATCTTTGCTCCAATGGTCTTCTGATAAATTTAACATTTTTAGAGCAATTTCTCAATTTTTAGAGCAATTTCTCAATTTTCTCAAAATCCTATTTTTAACAACTTGTCAGAGACCGCTGGGGCAGTTGTCCCAAAACTTTGTCAGGAAACAGGTTACAGAAATTTCAATACAATCTGTTTCGAAATTACACATTTTTAGACCTGTGTCTTTAAATTCAATTTTAGCATTAATGCTCATATATCAAAATTGGCTTAAGCGATTGTAACCAAACTTGGTACACATGTTTGGATGCTAGGTCTGAGCTTTGCTTCACAGTCTTGGGATATTCTGCCACTAGGGGCGCCACAAATGTGAAAAGTTTATATCTCGTAATCAGCTACATGGATTCGACGAAATTTGGTTTGCACGATCTAGGGCCATGATTCAGTTGATGCATAAAATTTGGTAATGACTGATCAAAGTGGGCATAGCTTATTACAGCAAATCTAAATTTCTAGACATTTCACATTCCTAACTTCAAAATCTTAAAATAAATCACTCATATGTGCTACAGAGCTGATTGTTTTTAAGCACATCCACTGAATTGTGACAAAAGTTAACCTCACTGCAACGTAAGGACAATTCAGAAGTCCATCACTCTCTTGTTGTAATTTGTATTGTATGCACAACATTTTTTACTTCACCTAATTTCTAAACAAATTTCACCAAAATATTTGACAATACACTCAAGAAAAGCAGGTTGATGTGTGACTTTTTTTCCAGAATTGTATTTCCAACAGTTAAATTGTTGTGAATTTTTTAAGTTTTGTGATATCGCTCTCTCTGTCTTCTACTTGTGAGTTTAGTTTGGCTTCCTGCTCAGGAGCTAGAGGGTGGGGTTGGAGAGGGCATTAAGGAACTATCTGCACCTGGGTAGGATAGGCCTCAGCCTATTTGGGTGGCTTCCTTGTTAACTTCTTTCTCCTTTCCTCCTCCCCTCTTCCTCCCAGGCCTCCACCAGCTAGATGGGTTGGGGTTTCGTGTTTTGTTTGCACACATCACACAGGTTTCATTCATCCAAGTCATTCACTCTCATTGACTTCAATGCAGTAATTTACTACTTGTATGGAGAAATAAGTTAATGTTTAGTGTCTGTTGCTGTCAGGTACAGCTGTGTTGTCTTGGGGTCTTAGCACATATCCCATAACTGTAAGGTCACATGTTCAAATCCAGCCTGGCACCAAGGGGTATGCATCCTCCGGTTTCTGCCCATCTGTTGTGTACTCTTGTTGTTTAAAAGTTGTACAATATATGCATGTCAAATTATGTGCTTATGATATTCAGTATCTTGCTCTAATTTGTGCTGTAAGCACAACATTTTCTATTTAATCCAATTTTTGAACAAATTTCACCAAAATATTTGACAATACACCTGAAACCAGCAGAATGATGTGTGATTTTTTTTCAGAATTTTATCTCCAACATTTTGACAGGTTTTAATGTTTTGGGTTTAAACAGACAAGAAGGTGTATGGAAAGTATTCCCTCTAGTGGCGCAATCAGTAAGTCACCTTCTCTGGTACACAAAGGTCCAGGGTTCAAATCCCCAAGTCCTACTTGCCAACAGTGTAGCATTTCATGCATGTGTTATGTTTTCAAGTACTTACTGAGGTCATATTAAGTCGAAGGTTGCCTATTGTGACCGTTTGAACATTCTGTTTTATTATTTTTATCTGATAAAAGTGTTTTTGCAGCAAAAGCTGTAAGACCTATAAACACCAAAAATTGGCAGATGGGTGCAAATTCCACCCACTACTCAGGCACATATAAAGACACTCACCTACCTCAAGGTGACGCTGTAATAAACAAGTTTAGTTTTTCGCAGTTATCTCAAAAACAGCTTGGCCTATAGTCAAATATTTTTCCTCATTTTAATCTCTCAAGTCATCTGCATCTGGTCTTCTGCTCTAAAAACATCAAATTTTGGAATTTTTCACAATCTGATTGGACCCCGATCATTGCCACTTGTGACTATATTTTGATATGAGGATCTAAGGATAAAGGATGTCATATGTTGTAGAGATTGTAAAGCCCCTTGAGGCAAATTTGTGATTTGTGATATTGGGCTATATAAATAAAATTGACTTGACTATTTTCGCCCTGATGAAGAACTTGTCAGATCAAAACCAATCTGCCTGACTAAATAGGCTCTTAATATAAGAACCTCTCCTTGCTCTGGCTTAGAGAGCCTTCAGAACCTTTTCTTTTCTGTAAACTTTTTTTTCATCTTCAAGAGCCCGTTAAGGTTTCCTGGACTTACTGCTTGTGAAACTGTGTGAGCAATTGGCTTCTTCATTTTTCATTCGTCTTCAACCAAAGCTAATGTTGAGGCATCAGTCTGAGTTAGACAAGTCAAGCAGATATCTTCCAAAGTTACTGCCTTTTTAGTGCGCAATTCCCACTTTGTGTTACTACTACCTCTGCCATGGCTTAGTGGGTAAACGATGTCCATTGTGGCACAGAGAGGAAATTTAATTATAAAAATACAAACTTTGGAAGACACTCATTTAATTTGTCTAATGCAGACTACAGCATCCTAACATCCTAACTACAGCATCATCAGCTGATCTTTAGAATGTACTTTTGCGCAAAACAAAGGCTGTGGATTTTGCCCTGCATCTCTTACATTGAAATCACTTTAGGAGGGGATCTTTTTTGCTACCAGTATGAGCAGGAGGAAAAATGACAGCCCTTTAAATGTACTGGACATATGGGCTTGTGAGTATTGTATTAAGATGGGCCTGAAACAATATGAACCTATCCTTTAAGTCTTGTCAAATGGAGGTCTGAGGCCTAATTTAAGTTTATTTTGATGTTCTTCAATATCATTACTTTTAACAACCTCATCTGAACACTGCCTCATGGCCTTAGTGTCATACATACTGTTTTTCCTCCAGCAGATAAAGACTCCTATGGAGATGACCAGCAACAGAGGGATGAGCAGAAGGGTAGTGATGATGGCTGGGAGTACACCTTGTTCTTTGTTTGGCTTTGGTCCACTCTTCTTCTCCTCTTCTGCCTCTCCCTGTGGTTGAGACTGTTGAGAGACAGTTTGCTTCTGTTGGATGGCTGCTGTCTTCGACATGTTAGGCTCCGGCCTCACCTTAGTTTTGACAAAGGTCTCCATTTCTATACAGATAAAAATTTTATGATTAACAGGTTTTTTATTACTGCAAAGGCACATAGAATCAACTGACACACATAGTGAGAAAAAGGACAGAGGTATATGGCGAGTTGATGAGTGTCATCTTGGGTCGCTGCATCAAATCTTTGGGATATGCCATTGTCTTATGGGCTTGCATAGAAAACAAGTGTTGCAACTGGCTGGACTCTCAGTAACATCAAGTACTTTAACTATTATAATTGTTCTAGAACATGCACTTCAACAAGCAGCAAAGTCTAGGAGCTCTCAGTTTTTGCTGAATTTTGCTTTATTTTTGTTGTGTTTTTGTTGCTTGCTGATGGATGTTTCTGTGGGGAAAAGAGTTTACTCCAGGGGATACCATCCTATTATAGCTGAGATAAAGAGGTGTTTTCGTGGTTGCCATGCTGGTGCAAAGGTGAAGGCCAGGAAATGGAGATATAGCCCTTTCTGCCATCGGTCATCATGGGAAATGTCAACTCTCTGCCCAACAAAAGTGATGAGCTGGAGATATTGGTGAAGACTCAGAGAGTATACCGTGAGTGCAGCCTCATGTGTTTTACTGAAACCTGGTTGAATCAAAACATCTCTGATTCCTGTGTGGAACTACCTGGTTTCACTCTCATATGGATGGACAGAGACACTAAAGCTAGTGGAAAAAAGAAAGGATGAGGACTGGCTTTATTTGTGAATCAGAGATGGTGTAATCCTTTGCATTTTACTGTCAAGGAGAAGATGTGCTGTCCAGATATTGAAATATTGGCAGTTGGTATGAGACCATACTATGTACCAAGAGAATTCAGTCATATCATAACAATACTTCCCAAGGCAACTGCTGAAGTTCCATGTGAAGTTCTCAATGAAACTGTTGCCAGGATACAGACTAAACATCCTGAGGCACTTGTATTAATATCTGGAGATTTCAACCATGTATCTTCCCACCTGACTGGATTTACACAGTTTGTTAATTGTCCTACCAGAGAAAGTAAAACACTTGATCTGCTATATACCAATGTCAAAGAAGCTTACAGAGCTACTGCCTTACCACCACTGGGCCGGTCAGATCACAACCTGTTTTTTCTGCAGACCTGCTACAAGCCCTGTGTGCTGAGTCAGCCTACAACTACCCTCACAGTCAAGAAATGGACACCTGAGGCTAGTGAGGCTCTAAGGGACTGCTTTGAATGCACAGATTGGAATGTGCTGCTGGAAACAGATGGGAACAATATGGACATTGACAATCAGGTTGATTGTTTTACTGAGTATATCAACTTCTGTAGAGATACAGTCATACCCACAAAGACTGTAAGATGTTTCCCCAATAACAAACCCTGGATCACAAGTGACATAAAAGCAATCCTCAACCAGAAAAAGGAAGCAAAGAACAGATCAAACAGGTGCAACATGAGTTGAAGAGGAGATTGAAGATGGCAAAGGTGGAATACAAAAAGAAAATTGAAAGAAATTTACACCACAGCAACATCCGGGAGTTGTGGAGAGATCTGTGGTGGAGAGAGGCAAACTGAACAAACTGAAAGCTATAATGGAAAATAGCAGACACCCTCTCCACAGCCTCCTGGAGCGACAGAGGAGTAGCTGTAGCAACCCGCTCCTCTCATTGTGCTGCCGAACGGAGCGTTTCAGGAGATCCTTTGTCCCCACAGCAATAAGACTGTTCAATTCATCCTGAATTGACTGAATAGTTTTTTGTTTTTTATATTTGATTTTGATGAGCTCTTGACAATTTGAATTTCCCTTTGGGGATCAATAAAGTTATATCTATCTATCTATCTATCTATCTATCTATCTATCTATTATTCTTATTTTAACTATTATCTATTTACATGATGAATACAGTATACAGTCTGAATCTCTGTAAAGCTCAACAAAATCTACCTTCAAGTTCTTGAACCTCGATTCCAGCCTTCTTGACAGAGCGATGTGCCTCTGGAAAATTGAGATGAAAAAAGTTTAATAATGGTGCAATATTCATTTACAGGTAGATAGTTCATCTGCTATGCCACAACTAAAACCTCCATTAATAAAAAATGTATCTATATTCACCAATATCACCAATACCTAGAGGAAAATGGTGATTTGGAATGTAACAAGTTAAGTTAGTTTGATTCATAATGGTCTTAATGAAGCTGAGCTTACTCTCAGTGGTAAACTTGAAGACTGATTTGCTGCCTGCATCCCCAACGAAGACACTGCCGTCCCTGGTTTCAACTATGTCATGAGGCATTTCAAACTCCTGCAAATGAAGGAAAAAAAAAAGATTCACCACCATCCCAAAACTTATTTCCAAACTAATCACAATGGTCTGGGTATAGAACATGTCTATTTGGTCCAAATGGTAGGCCATAAGTTTAGACTGGAGGGCTCAGCTTGGCTTACTGTAGTTAAAATTTGTGTGTGCATTAGGAAACTTCTCATTCATACAGTATAGAAATGCTTGGATTTGTAATATTTTTAATTCATTATTATTATTATTTGGCCATAAATGTATCTGAAACTGCAACATGTATAGCGAGCAAACGTGGTAGGCCAGTCCAATGACTCACCCACTACTTAGACAATAAAATGAGAGTTACAATGTATGTAAGGTTGTCTGAATTCTGGGTGACATGCATGTGCAGGAGGTGGAGACCATATACCAAAAAGTCACATGTGACCTAGGTGATGCAAGCCACCTGATACAGGAGCCTGACACCCACAGAGTTGCTGCACACTTTTAATGTAACTATCATATGTAATGCAGTTAACTGTGTTATGCTTTACATTGGATAAATGAATAACAATGATTTTCTGCAAAATGCAAAAATATTACCTCAGGTTGACAATTGCTACACAGTGTTTTCTGCTACCATCTTATGCACAGAGATTCTCACTGATTTACTCAAATTGCACAATAAATAAATATCACACATACATAAAACTAAACATCACACCTCCTCTTTTTTTCACATAATCCTCGCTCAGCATAGCACTATACTCTATTTCTACATAAACAGTCACATAATTGTTGTTGTTGTTGTTCTGTTTCTCTACCCCCCCCCCCCCCCAAACATAACATGGTGCATTACATTAACACAACTTGTATTATTTTTATCATTAATTGCACACTGCATATACTGTTTACACTATGAACATTTGCACATTCCTGGTCAATATTTGGTACATTTTCTTTATAAAATTTAAATCTGTAGCAGCTCTAATCACTTATAATACATTTTTTTCATATTATTTGAGATTACTTAATTTTGTGTATATTTTGACTGTTATGCACCACAACACCTTCCTTGTATGTGCAAACCAACTTGGCAATAAACCTGGTTCTGATACTTATTCCCCAGCCAGTTTTAGAAGCAAAATATTTACTTCTGTTTAAAGGACATTTATTTTGGCTGTAATGGGAAATATTCATGATCAATAAAATATTACGTTGTCCTTTAGTTTTCTAAATGGCCAGTATGACCAGTAAAGTGCTGTTTTCTCCTTGCCAAAAAAGTGATTGCAGCTCATACCTTGTTACTGAAAGGTTTTTTTTCTCCATCAAATTAATTCTACTTCATTCCTGTGGGTTATATTTTAAAGATTATAAGCCATCCAGTCCTTTTTATCAGTTTAAAAACCTGGCCAGTATGACCAGTAAAATCTCATTTTCTCCTTGCTAATAAGTGATTGCAGTTCATACCTTGTAACCTAAACTTCCTCTTTCTCAAATTATCTCCATTTCAATTGAGCAAAACCCTTTCCTTGATTAAAAAAAACAAGCCAGTCTTACCGCCAATCACTTTGAATTAACCATTTAGTTTGGATTATAGTTTTATGCTGTGTAATATTTTTCTATGGCTTTATCTTTTATACTGCATTTTTGCTTCATTTTTAATCATATTTATTTCTTGATGTAAAACTGTTTGAACAGCACCAACCTCTATCACACTGCTCACTGGCCTACAGTTTAACTGACTATTTAACTGATTCTGTGCCATAACTTCACACTATAGAGCTTGTTAGAAAAATTTCACCCATCTTTATGAGCAGTATTTGTCATGGATCCCACTCTGTTTGAACAAATACTTTCATATAAAAAGGATGGCACCTTTCCACCTGTTTTTTCATCCAACCCAAAATCTAATTTCCACCAAAAGACGATAAAAGCAGCTGTAGGCATAAATAAACTGGGCGATACAGCTTTACAGGCTGCACGCACACACAGACGGAAATTAGTTCCTGGTGGGTGACTGCTTTTTGGCATGACCCTGAGAAAATGCAAAAATACATACTAAGAAGATGTCGCTGAGAAGATTCCACTCAATAAACAATAATATTGAATTATTTCCCTGCCCTAATGCACAGACAGACAGGTCTCTCAAAACTGCCCCCATCAAAGACTGAACACACCAATTTAAAGTAAAAAGTGAGTCCAAATGAGACTGCGTAAAGACCAAGGCCAAAAGAAATAGTCCTATTCATATACTAAGCTTCAACTGGTTAACAAGCACCTAATACTCTGATTCCTTATGACTCAAGAGAATACACTAGTTTTTAAACATGCAGGATCTGCGGTGAAGTACTGTAGTGGGCAGTAAATTGACATTGGATAATGTCTGATGATCTTTCTCCAAATCCATCAGCTTACACAAATTACCACAACTCCTAAACATAAAACTTGTGTCACTTTGCCTGACTGGTTACATTTTGTACAGAGAGAAGACACTGAGAATTTACACACAACAAAGATCCGCTGCCGAACCGCCTATCCTGTGGGTTGATATTTTATCATGCTACCAAGCAACATCTCAAAATTTAAGATACTCCATTATTACAAATAAGACTCATTTTATGACCTGGGCAGCAACAAGCTGTTGTCGGGCAGCAATGAGCTGTGGCCAGGGAGCAACAGGCTGTATCCGGGCAGCAACGAGCTGTGGCTGGGGAGCAACACGCTGTGTGTTTGTTGTGAAATGTGTGCTTATTATGACTTTTGGACTTCCAACTGGAAAAGAGGTGAGCTATGTTCTGCTATCGCTCTGCTGGCTGGAGAGCTAATAACTGCAGGGTATTTCTGGTTGGATAGCACCGTTTTTGCTGTGTTGTTGTGTGTGTTCTGCCCAATGCTTTTGAATTTATTGGACTTGCTTGGCTTGCTGTTAAATTGTGTTGCCACATAATGAAAACAGGGGCCTGTTTCAGAAAGCAGGTTCAGCGAACTCTAAGTCAAACCCTGAACTCTGAGTTGATGGGAAACTCAGAGTTTTCGATTTCATAACAGCTGATTAGAGTCAGTTCAATCAACTCTGAGTATGTTCACTCTTAGTTAAGCGTGTGCGTGATGAATAAAAAAAGCCATCATCAATGGAGCCCCGATACTACCATGGCAACAGGTAAATAAAAGGCAGAGCCTCCATTTTAATCCAGTGGACGTAGTGATATTAATGCATGTGTGTGCGGATGCTGCACATTTATATTTAAAAATAAATAAATAAATGGGAAAAGTGTCAATAAGTTAACACAATAAAGTTTTATTCAGTGTCGTCCATTAATTCATCATTTAGCAGACTTACATTTCCTTAATGATGATAAAGTGGAATCTGATTGTGTATCAGGCTGAATACATTTTAAATATATTTGTTCAGCTTTAATCTGACAGACAAATAACAGGCGGCAGCAACTGAAGATGAAAAATATAGTTAAAGATTTAAAACATATATAGATCAAAGACAGAGACATCCAGTCTGATCCAGTAATAATGTGTTTGGTGATTTGTACTTGAAAAGGCGTCGAGGTTAAAATACAGAATATGTAAAATTTTTAGACATCTATTTGTATCTCAGCTCAACAGTATTCAGTGACTTTATTTCAGCTACTTCAACAAATGTAGTCAATTTAAACATTGTCACTGAAATGCTGTTAAAACACGTTAAGATTATGCTCCCTATTTAAAAATCTCACTTTCAAACTACATTCTGCAGCTGCACCACAATCCTGCTCACTCAGCATATTAACATATAATATTATAGGAATGATGTCCCATCAGTGCAACCAATCACATCATGAGTGATAGAGATAATTATTCATTGATCCCACGTCTAAAGCTTCATAACAATTGTTTAAATTTAAACTGAGCTTACACATTATGTGCAATAAACATTTCAGCACAGGAGCTGCTCTGACAAACTGACAGAGTCTCAGAGTTATAACAGAAGGACATGAAGAGGTTTTCTGAGCTGAGGATGAATTCAGACTGTGTGATATCTGATATGTGAGGAAAAAAAACACTGTTCAAAGAAATGACTGATGCGCATGAAAGAGGTAACTTTAGAAAGTCCTTGAGTAACTAAACTAATATCCGACCAGGATTTAGATTCTGACAGATAGTAAACCTCTGCTAATGAATGCGCTTTGATACGGACTGAATGAATGAGGAGACAGAAAGAAAATCAGGGTTTGTTGACGAAAACCTGCCAGAGAGCAGGAGACC
Source organism: Thunnus thynnus (assembly GCF_963924715.1). Taxonomy (NCBI): domain Eukaryota; kingdom Metazoa; phylum Chordata; class Actinopteri; order Scombriformes; family Scombridae; genus Thunnus; species Thunnus thynnus. The sequence continues at coordinate 30,228,201 of NC_089535.1, read as the reverse complement.
TGCCAGAGAGCTCCCTCTAGTGCCTTCTGAAGAAGGCACTAGAGGGAGCGACCTCCATAAGGGCAGCACCCAAACCGAGTTGTGGAATAACCTGCCTCAGCATCCTCTGTGGGACATGTTCCTGAACTGTTAGAATCTGTCACTGAGGGGAGGGAAGACACCCTCTCTCGTTCCCCCCTGTTCCTCCCATTTCCCTACTTCCCTTTGCAGAATGTTTCCCTGAAACCATAATTTACAATGCATCCTCATCACGCTTGGTATCAGTGGAGGATAGAGTAACTCACTCACCACCTTCATGAAACGCAGAAGCCCCCATGGGGCATTGGGTGGTGCCAAGGGTGCCGCAAGATGAATTATATAATTGTTTAATTAATGTACGTGTACAGTTCACCACATTTAAAATAAAGTCGCAACATTTACATTAACTGTGTTTTATGTTATGTTTTTAAAACAGAATAATGGGCTTTTTATTTTTAAATACATTTTTTAATAATGTCAAGTATTTCTTTTTCATCAACACCCCTAATAAAGATGGAGTAGTGGTGTTTATAAAGATGGAGTAGGCTCCTGTCTCCTGCAACCCTGCAAAGGATAAACGGGTATGGATAATGGAAGGGGTGGAATAGTTGCGGTATTCTGGCAGGCAAATGGTCTAAGAAGCATACAATGTAGTGGCTTCATAAGATGCTGGCATTGATCACATACAGCATACACCTGTGTTTCAGTATAGTCTAGATAGGAATGAGTGAATGATAGGAGTGTGTGTGTTTACCTTTTTTTCTGGGATGAAGGTATCCAAAACATCCTTGGTTGAATAATTTATTGCAAACCCTCTGAGTGGAGCTGAATGGCCATACAGAGATTTCCCATTTACTGCAAAGATTAAGCCTTCATGCACAAAGACGAGTACACACACACACACACGCACACGCACACACACACACACACACACACACACACACACACACAAACACAAACACAAATAATTGTTAAGCACTTACAACTACACAGTATGAAGGGAATACTTGAATTAAAAACATGTATTAAAGGCATATTCTAGCATTTCAGTTGGGGCTAAGTGGCTAAGATGACTTTCAGCCTCTAATATGGATCAAGCTCCAAAAACACTGGATCTTACATTTTCCATAATGAAATTCAGCAGCATCATTTGTTAATTCCTCTCTTTCTGTGTTACACCTCCAGTTTGCAACACAGGCTTAAAAAGTGTGCCTAAGTAGACAAATATAATTAAAAAAATACACACAGCACAACAGTTTGGTTGGGGGGCAAATCATCGTACTAAGTTGCCAAGAGGTTTAAGGTCTATATTGCAGTGTGGAAGGAGATATTTTTGAAATGGTTTGTCCTGGTTGGCAATAATTTATGGCGCCTCTTGGAGGGTAATGATCTTGTACTGTTATGGCGCCTCCTGGAGGGTAATGATCTTGTACTGTGAATGAGAGTATAGAAGAATAGAAAATGGAGAGAAATAAAGAGAGAGGGGAGGGGATGAGATGTGAAGGTCCCTGGCCAGCTTAGTCAGTAAACTCACCCCCGGCAGGACTGTAAGTGATGGCAAACACCTCCCCTCCAAACTCCTCTTTCTTTATTTCCTTGACAAACTCTCCAGTTTCAGCTATGAAGCACTGGATTCGTCCATTCTCCCTGTCAGCCACACACACTTCCTGTCTATCAGGAAGGAAGACCAGGCTGTGGGGAATCCGGAATGGTATGCGCCTCCTCCTGTCTGATGAGCCTTCAGTCAGAAAAATAAGACAAGATGGTTGAATATGTGCAGTAGGGATTTGCAGAGGGACCAGTATTTGCATTTATGTCTCTATTTGTTGAGGCAGCAAAATTATTCGTATTAGTATCTGTATTCGAATAAAAGTGGAAAGAGGCTTAAAAATCCTGTTCTTGTTTTTATTGTGCTTTTAATTTTAGAAAAATAAAGTGTTACAAGTGTTCATGAAAAAACTACCTTACAAAGGAGATCCCCACACCAGGTCTTGAAATGGAGTCTCCCAGATCATAGATGACTGTGCTGACTACTGAGCTAAAACTTTAGTTATTGCCTCATTGCAGACAGACCTCTACCTATTTATGTAACGTGTAAGGAAGAACTTCAAAGGAAATTATTGCTTTGCACTTTTCATTTATTTCCTATTTTTTACAACCTAACTTTGTAGAAAAGAGAAGGGGAACAACAGGTTATGGAGAGTCCCTTGGGAGCACTTGGCATGTGTCAGTAGCTCTGCTTTATTTCTGGGGAACACCCCCAACTCCGAGAGTGATGTCCAAATTAGGAAATGTGTGTCATGTAGGAGGTGGATGCTACTCCCCTTGTTGAGACCTGTTGATAGATGTAACAGTGGAGCAGAGGGCAGAGACTGAGATAGCGATGTAACTGACCTGCGCACTGGTATCTGACTATGTTTTTTTTTTCTTCACGAAAACAAAAAATAATTTTTTAAAATATTTGTATAAAACAAATATTCATAAAAAACCCACTATTTGTGCTTTGCCAAATAATGTATTTGGATTCGGCCACACCCCTAATGTGCAGATTGTGTCTGCATTGGTGTCAGTGATTTATAAACCCACTGAATTATTGCATTCTATGAAGAAAGCAGCAATGTAAGCAAATATAGCTTACAATTTACTGGAATATGTAACAAAATTATTAAAGACATGACACAACCAAAACTGGAAATTTGGAAATGATAATCTGCTCTCAGTATTAACGTTGGAAATCAAAAATTGGTCCAACCTTGAGCTGCAGTAGAAAAAGGCTGTTTCTTGCAGCGAGTCTGATGTTGATTTATGGTCACTCAGAATAGATTCTTACTACATGAAATTTCATTCTATCATTGTCACCATATTTGTAGCGATGAATATTAATGTTTGGGGTGTCCAATTTGTATTTTGGAATATCTGGTGGAACTCTCTCATCCTCATTTCACCTGTTGCTGCTTTTAAAGGGGATGAGAGGAGCTCATCTGATCATTACTGTGTGTGGTCATTTCTGAAGCTCACCTGCTGTTTCCATATTCTTCCCACTAATAATGTATTTGGCCTCTCTTCCATGTTACGCCTGGTTGTGCCCAGTTTGCACCAACAAAAATTGGAAAATTTCAAAAGTGTTGGTCACATCCACATGTGCCAGGAATTAAGACCTGCGTCTTCACCTGTGCCCTATTTCAGGAAAATGGGCCCCTAGAGTTGATTGGTTTACATTTTAAAAAGATAAACTTAAGTTGTTACAAACAAGTCTACAATAAAAAAAGTATCCTGGGATGGTGAAGGCTCTAAACACTTGTCTAAAATATTATTATAAATTATTGTCCACATCACATTTTTCCATTTGTAATAATAGTATTATTGTATTATAATATGTAATAAATTTATGAGGCCATTAATTAACCCATCTGCCACAAAAACCTGATCATTATTTGTCATCATAAACTGCCCTAGAATTCCACATTAGAGAATCTCCACAAATAATGACTAAAAGTCACTATTGATTTTCATGGAAGTCCATTTTCACGGAAGTCCAGGTCATACAATCAATGAGGTTAACTGCTTACTAGTTACCAGGTTTATTATTTAGAGTAAATTATCAGCAAGTCATTCAATAATAATTACCCAGTAATTTGTCCACTACTGAAATGAAACTGCAACCAACTTTTGTGAAAAAAGTTGGAAATGTCCTTCTTGTCATTTCACATATTCTTATGAAATTGCAATAAGATGGAGTTTACCTTGAGTGAGTAGTTGCCAAGACAGGCCTACACAAGCTTATATTTTTAAGAGTCCTGGTAAAGAGTCCACAGTACTTCTCATATGTTCTGAGACTGTGGTGATTGTGAAGCGCCACTACAGACAAAGCACAAATCTTTGGAGCAAAAATACCCACTCAAATCTAAACTGAAGGCACAGACAACAGGAACGATCTAAAAGCCCAATATGATCAATCCACTTTATTTCATGATGCACATTACTTTATTTTTAAATGCAGCCCTCATTTTGGCTACTTGAAATTAGAAAAAAACATTTATTTATTATTAAAGTACTTATTATTTATAACATCTGTGTATAACAGTTAGTTTCTTTCATGTTGTTGGTGTATTCACACCTAACATCAACTGTACCTATTAATTTTCCGATGTGTTGAAGTAGAGGCCGGGGGCCAAGCAATCGGCCCATTCCAAACAGGCACATTTTGAACAGGCAAAGCTCAATACACAATCAGCTCTTACACTGCATCTGGGTCAGCCCTCTAAATACACACTATTAGTGAAGGAGAGCTCAGGTGAAGTTCAGCAGTAGGATTTCTATGAGATTAATGTAATTTTGATTACAAAACATATACTTTGGCTGCAGTTCAACTCCAGATAAACTGTGAGGCTATTACTTGAAAAAATATTATATTCTAAACTTTAATAAATATAATGTGCTTGGTTTATAATATATATATATCTATATATCTATATATATCTATATATATATATATATATATCTCCACTGTGTGTGTGTGTGTGCATGTATGTGCGTGTGTGTGTGAGTGATGTGTGTGTGTACAGTCAGATTACTACCTGCACCCCACTCAGACAAGTATCTGCCATCAGAAGAGAACTTCAGTATCCTGGCATTGCAGTAGCCATCAGACACAAAGATGTTCCCAGTGTCAGTGTCAACAGCCACATCAGTGGGCTGGCAGAAGTGGTTGTTGTCACTTCCTGGTGTGAAAGCCTCTCCCAGTGCCAGCAAGGTTCTGTCTCTGCCGTCACTGCTCACTTTTAACACCTGATGAGAGTACAGAAGGAGGACTTTGTTGGTTGCATTATGTGGTCCTGTTTTCAATTTCCGTAATTTGAACTGTGTATTGAATTGTGTTTTTAATACTTAAGCACCAGACCTGGAGTGACTTGAGACTGTTAAATGAATTATCAACAATTATATATACATAATTGATGATGATGATGTGTAAATGATAAATTAATCATTAACAGATCATCATTGTGAATTGTTAAAGCAATATATTACTAGTGTTTCCACCCTTATATTGTCTATGACACTGAATATGACACTTGAGATTACCTTTGATTTTCTTGGTGTGAAATAAGGACAAATTCATATACAGTGATTTTGGCCCAATTCCCAAAATATTACTCACACTTTAATTCAGTTAGAGGATTTAACTGATATACTACATGTTAAACTAGAAATATATTTAGGCCCCTCTTGTGATTGAAATAATAATTCTAATTATTAGAATAATTAATAATATTGATATTTTATAGATCCTGAACATAGGCGTGGCAAAGTGGCTCAACAGTGCCCCTCAAACTGTATCCTCTGTGGCATGTTTCACCAACACACAGAAATTGGTACGCACATGTATCATGCCCAGATGCACAAAAAGTCTCTTGAAGCAAAACCGTAAACCCAGCAGGAAGTCGGCCATTTTGAATTAAGCGATCATTTTTGGTGATTTGCATGCTTTGTATTTTAATAACTCCTCCTACAGGTTTTGTCAGATTGACTTCAAAATTTGTGTGTGTCATCTAGACTATTTGTGATCAAAAATCATCAAAATGAATTTTCACTGAATGCCCTTGCCGTTGCAGCGAATGTTGTTGTTTTGCCCTAAAACAGGAAGTCCTTATAACTCCAACGTATATTTTCCAATGTGCCCCCATTTCTCATGCTTCATGAGGGTCCCATCCTGAATACATCTATGTGTCAATATTGAGACATACTCATAGCGCCACCCACTGGTGACAGGAAGTCACAGGTTCTGTACTTTTATGAGCTGTACCAAGCAGCATGAATAGATCTTTCTGAAATTTGGTCAGAAAAGAATTAAGTCTTTGATGATTACATATAGTGAAAATGGTGGGTTTTCACTAGACGCCTTTGCTCTGGTGGTGCGGCAAATTTCAATGTTTTGCCATGAACAAACAAAGTGTTATAACTTGACTCTTCATAATTAGATCTTTTCCAAATTTCCCATGCTTGATAAGGGTCCTGGTCTGAAGGCAAGTAGAGGCTCATATTGAGTCATAGTCATAGCCCCATCTACTGGCAACAGGAAGTCTTAAGTGCCACTCTTTTGCTAACTACTCCTAGCAGGTTAGCCAGCAACACATCAAATTTGGTAAGCCAAGGTGTAAGACCTTGATGATGATAACACTTGAAGCTTTTGAGTTTTCATCAGAAGCAATTGCCATGGCAACACATTGTTCGCTACAAAATACAAAGGTGTTTTAAGGGGCTAGACATGCTTGAAAACTCAGAAAACTTTGCACACATATGACAGGTCTTAAAGTCTGTAATATTGTATAGGTGGCGGGCATGGGTGTGACAGAATGGCTCAACAGCACCCCCTACAATATTTCAACGAAGCAGCCCCTGTGCCAAGTTAGATCTACATGTACGAAAATTGGTACACACATGTATCATGCCAGGGCGCACAAAAAAGTCTCTTGGACCCATAGCTTACACCCAACAGGAAGTCAGCAATTTTGAATTTAGTGGTCAATTTTGATTTTGAATGCCTTGTATATTAACAAACTCCTCCTACAGAATTCATCGTAACAACTTAAAAATCAGTGTGTGTCATCTAGACCTGGGTCGCGGACCCGTTCTGGGTGGGTTGCGGACAGCTGGTCTAAAATAAAATAATTATTATAGATAAATAATAATTAAATAATATTTAATGTGCATCTGATGTTGGACTTGTCTTTTATTTGGAAAAAATTTTTTTTTGACAGGCATGCGTCAGAGACGTGCAGCAGTCTCCCGCTGTAGCCATGGTAACCATCATTTGATTGACGTTCACTTTAAGTTTGTGTTGATGTTCGGAGGCAAGATGGCGACGCGGAAATATGACCCGGGGTATTTAAAATGTGAATTTTTGTACACTGAGTATAAAAAGGGGCAGCAACTCCAGTGTGTGAGATGTAATGAAGTGCTTGCAACTGAGGGTACAAAATAGGGCTGTGCGATTAATCAAATTTTATTTTCGATTAAAATTTTGGCTTCCAACAATTATGAAAACAAGATAATCAAGATAAAACAATTAACTTACTGTTTATTATTGTCATTTCGCAATGATGCTCTCATTTTGTCTTATGTTGCAAATCTAGCAAACCCCTTTCCTTTACAGCGGTGCGCTTTCTCTCCTCCCTAAATGCCTCCAACACTCGTCGAGTGTCTCTGTCCACAGACTTACCTACCTTGACCAGGCTAATTGACAGCTGAAATTTACTGAACCAAAATAGTTTGCATGTCGGCTCCACGGGAAGAAATCAACAGTGTGTGCACTTATCAATTCATTGGTTTTATTTCCTCACCCACTGTAGCGAGTGAGTCTGCCTGTAGTGATGCCAAGGCTAACCAGTGCTTCCTCCGCAGGCTCCACTTCACTCAGCTGCCCGACAGACCCGCTGCTTCTTCTAACTTTATCCTGAATAACAAACCGGGTCTCAGTGCTTAGGTTGGATCCAAACGGATTTTTTTTGCATGGACAGGTTTAAGGTGCTTGGCTGTTCATGAGCTTGTGGAAAGAAGCTAATGCACATTCTGGCTGTTTTAGCTTTGATGGAGCGATATAAGTATATAAGTGAAAATATCTAATTTTGTGGCCTTATTTATTTTGTGCAGTTTTGATATTTATTTTAGTGTACATGCAGTTGTCATGGTCCTCCTCAGTTTCTTAATAATGTGCTCTGAAATGCACTTTGTACATGTAAATACATGTATTTATGTTAAAAAAAAGATGACATATGTGTGTTTTTGAAGGATATTTTTGAAAAATAAATGTGCTTGGTTTGAATTCTATAAAAGTGGGTCGCGACTTAATGACCATGGGAAAATGTGAGTCCCAGAGTGAGACCAGTTGAGAGCCCCTGATCTAGACTAGTTTGTGATTAAATGGTTTTAAAAGATTTAGCTATCGTTGAACCGTGTGGCCGTGGCATTGCATTGAGTTTTGATGTTTCGCAATGACAGGGATGACTCCAGGGCACCCCCTAGGAAATTTCAAAGTCAAAGCCCCAACCTTTAAATTTGACATAGATGAACGAAATTTGGTAGGCACATGTATCATGTCCAGATGCACAAAAAAGCCTCTTGGAGCCATACCCTAAGTCCAACAGGAAACTTTTAGCTATTTCTGGCCTTTGTATTTTAACAAACTCCTCCTAGAGATTTAATCCAACCGACTTCCATGCGGTGAACGTGGTACGGTGATGTTTCGCACTGAAGCAGGAAGTTGTTGTAACTTGAATGTACATCGTCCAACCTGCGCCAAATTTCTCATGCTTGATAAGAGTCCAGGCCTGAACACATCTAAATGTCAATATTGAGTCATAGTCATAGCGCCACCTACTGACAACAGGAAGTCAGCCTTTTATGACAAATGTTATCCGATTTACATGAAATTTACATGGTGTGGTCTACAGTTGATGTACAGCAACATGATGTATAATTAGTGAGTGTTCTCTAGCGCCACACAGTGGACACAGGAAGTGATATGTAAGTCGTTCATGCAACGTCCGGTAAGAGCCCGGTTCTGAACACATCTGCATGCCCGCAAGAAAAGCCCTTCAACTGTGTCAATATTGAATCATGGTCATAGTGCCACTTACTGGCAACAGGAAGTTACAGATGCTGTACTTTTACGATCTGTGCCAAGCAGTATGAACAGATCCACCTCAAATTTGGTTAGAAAAGCCTTAAGACCTTACTGATGCCATATTGTGAAGATTGTGAGTTTTCACTGAACGCTGTTGCCACAGTGACACGGCGAATTTCCATGTTTCGCCATTGCTAAACAAACTGTTGCAACTCGACTTCACATGGTAAGATCTTTCCCAAATTTCACGTTTGATAAGAGTTCTGGTCTGAAGACGTGTACAGGCTCATACTGAATCATAGTAATAGCGCCACCTACTGGCAATAAGAAGTTATAGACCCTAAGTTTTACTAACTACTCCTAGCAGGTTAAACAAATCCACCTAAAATTTGGTCAGCTAAGTTGTAAGAGTAAAAAAGAGTGTAAAACTCAAAGCCCCCACTTTTAAATTTGATGTACATGAACAAAATTTGGTAGGCCAGACAGACAAAAAAGCCTCTTGGAGCCATGCCTTCAGTCCAACAGGAAGTCAGCCATTTTGAATTTACTTTGCAATTTTAGTTTTTGCAATTTGCAGCCATTGTATTTTAACAAACTCCTAGTACTCGACCGACTTCAAATTTGGTCAGTGTCATCTATGGACCTTTGTGATGAAAAGTTATCAAAATCTTTTTGTTTTTGCTCAAAATGCTCCCTTGCCGTGGCAATGTGGCAAACTTTGATGTTTCGCCATGAAACAGGAGGTTGTTATAACTTTAACATAAATCGTCCAATCTGCCCTTAAGTTCTCATGCTTGATAAAGGTCCCACCCTAGAGAATCCTAGAGATTCAACTTGACCGACTTCAAATTTGGTCAGTTTCATCTAAAGACCTTTGTAATGAAAAGTTATCAAAATCTTGACTTTCACAGAACACCCTTGAGTGGTGTGCCCATAAATTTTCATGTTTTGCCATTAAAAAGAAAGTTGTTGTTCTTCACTGGACTTTGCCGAATCAACCCAAATTTCACATGACTAGAGTCCAGGCCAGAACACATATACAGTGCTGCTTGACAGTTTGTGAACCCTTTAGAATTTGCTCTATTTCTGCATAAATATGACCTAAAACATGATCAGATTTCCACTCAAGTCCTAAAACTTGATAAAGAGACATCAGTTAAACAAATGAGACAAAAACTTTGCACTTGTTCATTTATTTATTGAGGAAAATGATCCAATGTTACATATTTGTGTGTGGCAAAAGTATGTGAACCCCTAAGATTATCAATTCATTTGAGGGGGAAATTGGAGTTGGGTGTTTCAATCAATGGGATGACGATCAAGTGTGAGTCTGGGAGGCCCTGCCTTATTTAAAGAAGAGAAATCTGGGTCTTCACTGTCAAAGTCTGAGCTTCACAACACAGGTTTGTGGAAGTGTGTCATGGCTCAAACAAAGGAGATTTCTGAGGACCTTAAAAGAAGAGTTGTTGATGCTCACCAAGCTATAAAGGGTTACAACACCATTTCTTAAGAGTTTGGACTCCACCAGTCAGCTGTCAGGCAGATCATATACAAATTGAAGACATCCAACACCATTGTTGCCCTACCCAGGGCCTACCCGTAATAGTCTGGGAGGCCACAACGGACCCCGGATTAACGTCTAAGAAACTAAAGGTCTCTCTTGCAGTGGCTACAGTTGATGTTAATGAGTCCATCATCAGGAGAACATTGAACATCAATGGTGTGCATGGCAAAGTTGAAAGGAAAAAAGCCACTTCTCTCCAAACAGAACATTGCTGCCGTCTACGGTTCTGTCAAGACCACATCGATAAGTCAGAAGGTGATTGGAACAATGTTCTGTGGATGGATGAGACGAGAATCAAACTTTTTGGCTTGAATGAGAAGTGTTCTGTTTGACGATGAGCAAACACTGCTTTCCAGCATAAGAACCTTATCCTATCTGTGAAACAAGGTGATAGTAGTATCATGGTTTGGGCTGCTTTGCTGCCTCTGAACCAGGACAGCTTGCAATCATTGATGGACCTATTAGTTCTGAGTTGTACCAGCAAATTCTACAAGAAAATGTCAAGGTATCTGTCTGTGAACTGAAGCTCAACAGAAAGTGGGTCATGCAGTAAGACAACGACACTAAACGACAAGTCGTTCTACGAAAGAATGGTTAAAGCAGAAGAAAGATAATGTTTTGGAATGGTTGAGTCAAAGTCCTGACCTTAATCCTAAAGAAATGCTGTGGAAGGACCTGAAGCATGTAGTTCATGCAAAGAAGTCTACAGCATCCCTGAGTTAAGACTGTTCTGTAAGGACGAATGGGCTAAAATTCCTCCAAGCTGATGTGCAGGGCTGATAAACAGTTACCAGAAATGTTTGGTTGAAGTTATTGCTGCAAAACCAGTCACACCAGTTACTGAAAGCAAGGGTTCACATACTTTAGCCTCCCACAAATGTGTAAGATTGGATAATTTTCCTCAATAAATAAATGAAAAAGATGAAAAAAAAAAAGATTTTTTTTGCTCGTTTTTTAACTGGGTTCACTTTGTCTAGTTTCAGGACTTGTGTGAATATCTGATCACGTTTTAGGTCATATTTATGCAGAAATACAGAAAATTCTGAAGGGTTCACAAACTTTCAAGCAGCACTGTACATGTCAATATTGAGTCATACTCATCGCGCCACCTACTGACAACAGGAAATCATGCTGATATAAAAAAAAAACATCATCCGGTTTACATGAAATGTACATGCTGTGGTCTACACATGATACACAGTGACATGACATATTGCGGGTGCTCTCTAGCACCACATAGTGGACACAGGAAGTTATAATTTAATTCCTTTGAGCAGTGTCCCATAAGAGCCCAGTCCTGAACACATTTGCATGCCCGCAACAAAAGCCCTTCCACTGGGGCGCACCCCGACATGCATGAAGGTGTTAGGGCCTGATCAACACTGCTTGCAGCTTTAATTTGTTTTTTCAATTCATTAATTACTTTCTGACTAATGTTTTAAAGAAAGCTGCACTTTCCAGAATAAAGAAAAAATCAGAGTAATTATAAATGCTTAGATGCCTTGAGTTGATTAATGGTGGTATTTAGGCTAGAATATCACCTGCATCTTACCTGATGAAGAGCCACATCAGTAACCCAGTAATTATTCTCCTTGTCTGTAGTTATTCCATGTGGTAAGTAAAACCTGCAACATCAGACAAATGCTTCATTAGAAGAGTTGAAGAAAGCAATGACTGCTCTGAGACTGGTTTCACTCTGCTTGTAATGCAGGATGTAAAATGTTAGTTCCCCCATTGAAGATGACTCCTAAGAATCTATGGCACACCTAACAGGTGAAATTGCCCTTCTCACACCCCATCAGTGTGCCTCACCACCAAGTTAGAAAATAAGCAAAAGGAAATAGTGAGGGAGAGAATGTAGATGAACATAAAAGTAACACTTACATGGAAACTGAAAAAAATTGTCTATTTTTCATTGTGGTTACTTACTAAATAAAAAAATATACAGCTAAAAATAAAAGCCTCTCTGTCTTGTTAGAAAATTAGCGAGAAAATAGTGAGGGAGAGAGAGTGAGGTTGAGATAGAGGGAGAGAAAAAGAGCACAAAAAAGAGAGCTAAAAGAAACTACAAGAAACAAAACCAATTCATTACTTAGTTACTTAGTTAGTTATTACTTAGTTGGTCGATATGCTCTCGTCTGACTAAATTCTCATTGGTCGAATAATCTCTGTGTTATTTTCATAAGGAGAAAAGTACTTCATCAATAGCTTTCCAGGAGTAATCCATTATTTCATGCGGCGAGAGGTACAGACTAACAAATTACCTGTGAAAACAGGGGTGTATTCAAAACTCCCCCGTTGTTTTCACAACTTTGAACTCGGAGACTGCTGGGTCTAACTATATTCAATGTTTATTGAATGTACTGAACGTTTACTGAATCTGTGTTTCTCCATAATGACACAACGAGAACCCCCCACCAGGCCAAAAAATTTTTTTTAATATTTGGTTTTGATTTGAAATCGACAGCGTTTGGGAGTCTCTGTGCAGCGTTGTTCCGGTATGTGAGTCAACCTCTGTCGTTGCCTGGGAAACTATTGGTAGCGTGGCTCCGTTAAGGAGTATGTTTGCCTAGCGAGTGGGGAAGAGCGAGGGGCAGAGAAGTGACGGTGGATACAAGCGGAGCAGAGGAAAAGGCTAGTAGTAAGTTGCCAGTCTGGCAGTAGATGTAGCCTACAGTGTGTCAGTTAATAAATGCAAATAAGTCACGTCTGTTGTTTCCCCAAATGCTGGAAAAGTGAAGGGGGTTAGCTCCAAAGTTAGCAACAATGGGTTAGCCTAACCTGAAGACAGAAATACAGAACAGAGAAATGTGTGGCTGCTGAGTTTACTGTGCACTCTGTCCCATTACCCCCCCCCCCCCCCCCCCGCGTGCACGCGCGCTACTGATTGACCAACATTTTCTTTGGTTGACTACAGCCCTACAGATTTCAAGCACGGCTGAATGCTGAAATGTCCACAGTGACAGGACTGCAAATATCAAGTATGTTAGACTTGTGGGGATTCTCTCCAGGGCCAGTTGCATTGCTCAGAACTGTGGGGTATTGATCACCTTACAGCGGGTGATTACAAGGCACTGACTGCTCTGTCTAGTGTGACTAGTGCCTCTGGGACCAGAATAGCCTGGCTGGATCAGCTAGGGGCAGGCCGCCTTAACGATACAGGAAATACTGTGTTACATTTATTCAATTAGCAGGCATTAGCAAAGCAACATATAAATGAGGTACAATCCAAGCCACAGTACATCAAGGATATGCACGTGTGCTACAATAACTGGCTGTCTCTGATCCTACTCAGCACTCTCTTTCATAACCAAGAGGAATAAAGCACAATAGAACTTACAAGTTTCTGCCAGAAGCCTTCAGGATGTTGCCATTGGTGGGGTTCACAACCAAAATAGTAGACTGCTGAATAGGACCAAGGGACCTCTGCTGGTATCTAGCCTGGCTGTTAAAAGAGCTGAAAAAACAGAACAAAAACTCAGCAAGGATAACAGTATTTTTTGTTTTGTTATATCGTTAAAGAAGTGAGCCTAATATCAGCTGCATATGCTCAGCAGCAGAGAAAATCTGCACAGTGTAGCCCCATTTCATCTTGTCTGATTGCTCTGACAGGGTGCTTGCAACAATAACATCGTATCAATGTAATTTGCGTCCATATGCCCTGTCTAACAGTGCATTCACACATACAGATACAAATTAGTCAGTAGTTTCTGGTCTCTCATGAATATATAGCTCTGTGGGTGTGCTGTGTAGTGAACATAATTTACATACTCTGCTCTAATGGGACGGTTGTTCTGATTTAGATGCTGTACTAATGAAACAACAATGTTGGTGGATTGTTTTCATGTAGTTCTTTTTTTAAAAGTCCCAGTAATTCCTTATAGACACGCTTTTTGAGTCCCTTAACTCAGCAAGGGCGCCACGATTCTGCTAGGTCTCACTCATAGTGAAAAGTAGTCTACAGCTGCCCCAGCTTTTGGATCTTTGTTGTTTTTTTGCTTTTGAATGTATGTGAGTGAGTAAGACTGACATTAGCATCCAGCAATAGCAGGCTTACAAAATGGTTTAAACATATTAAAAAAATACCATGGCTATCCATTAGCATCAAGCCTAAAAATTAGGAAATATGGGCAATTATTCAAACCAGATCAGTGCTGTCTGCCAGTCAGATGCATTACGGACCTGGCCGAAATTATTGGTACCCTCACATTTATTAAAATAATGCACCATTAGCCATTTGAAATTAAAAGATATTTTATTATCAATGCATGTCTATGTTTGGTTTGCAGTGGAACAAAACAAAAAAGTTGTAAATAACTGAATTCTTGCTTATTCTTCAAAGACATCTTAAAATAGCCTGGACAAAATTATTGGTACCCTTTAGAAGTTGTAAGAAATAATTGATTTGTAGTGAAACTTCATGCAGACTATTGTCTTTTAATTAGTATCATAGGTGTTTTCAATCTTATAACCACTCATGCATCCCGTTTAATAGGAGAAAATTACTCACTCTGCTGTTTTGTGTCACTGTGTGCATCACAGTGAACATGGAAAACAGAAGGAAAACTTGAGAGTGGTCTGAAGACATTAGAAAAAAGGTAATAATAATATTTTTAAAAAAAGGTAATGAAAAGGTTATCAACATATAGGTTACAAGACCATCTCCTAAGAGCTTGATGTTCCTGGGATCACTGTTGCCAATATTATTAAGAAATTTAAGGCCCATGGAATTGTAGCCAACATCTATGGATGGGCTTGCAAGAGGAAAATTGGCCGAAGATTGAACAGAAGGATTGCTCGAATGGTCAAGAAAGAACCAAAGAAAACTTCAATACAGATCCAAGCTGATCTTCAAGCTCAAGATACG
The DNA here is from genome assembly GCF_963924715.1 of Thunnus thynnus. NCBI lineage: Eukaryota > Metazoa > Chordata > Actinopteri > Scombriformes > Scombridae > Thunnus > Thunnus thynnus. Next base: position 30,213,129 of record NC_089535.1, on the reverse strand, counting down.
ATAGTTTTAAGTTGCACCATCTCCCGCTGTCTGAATTAAAATGGGCTCTATGGTAGAAGACCCAGGAAGACCCCACTTCTAAGAGGGAAACACAAAAAAGCCAGACTGGACTTTGCCAAAATGCATGTTGACCAGCCACAGTCCTTCTGGGAGAATGTGCTTTGGACAGATGAGCTTTTTGGTAAATTACACCAACCCTATGTTTACAGAGGGAAAAATGAAGCCTTCAAAGAAAAGAACACCATGCCTACTGTGAAACATGGAGGAGGCTCAGTGATGTTTTGGGGTTACTTTGTTGCCTCAGGCACTGAGTGCCTTGAATCTCTGCAGGGTACAATGAAATCAGAAGACTATCAACACATTTTTGAGTGAAACATGCAGCCCAGTGTCAAAAAGCTGTGTCTTAGTTGCAGGGCAATGGGTCTTCTAGCAGGATACATCAAAAAACCCCAAGATTGGATGAGAAGGAAACATTGGACCGTTCTCATGTGGCCTGCTATGGGTCCTGATCTGAATTCCATTGAATATCTGTGGAAAGAGCTGAAACTTGCAGTTGGGAGACGTTGCTCATCAAACCTGAGAGAACTGGAGCAGTTTGCTCAAGAAGAGTGGGCTGAACTACCAGTGGAGAGGTGTAGAAACCTTATTCAGAGTTACAGAAAGTGCTTGACTGCAGTTATTGCCTCCAAAGGCTGTGCTACAAAATATTAAGTTAAAGGTTCCAATATTTTTGGCCATGCCATTTTCATTTGTGTTGTTGTATTAAATAATATGTTAAGTTGTAAATCAAAGCAAAGTTTCAGTTATATTCAATGTGAAATAAAGATGAAAATGATGGATACCATATACTTCTATCCATTTCAACTTAATACAGAGAAGTTTTAGTTGTTTTTTTTTAAAAAAAGGTGAAAGGGTACCAATATTTTCGGCCACATCTGATTATGCATACTCACAGAAGCCCTGTATCAACAGAAAATGGATATATCATGAGCATCATATCAAGCAACTTACTCTGTCCCCCAGTGGTGGTCACCTCTGTGGAAAATTACCAAATTAGAATCTGAGTCAAGGGCAAGTCCTGATACCTGACCCAGCTGGAGAGAACTCTGTGGCCACGCTGAGACCTGCTCCAGATGGTAGTCTACACCACACACACAGAGACAGAGAACCAGATGCACATAAACAAACACACAAAACAGTTTAGTTATTCTCAAATTGGCATCAGAGGTGACTGTGGTATATCTCTGAGATGAATAGTTGGCCTAATCGTTGGTCATTTTTAACTCCAATGTTGTGTTTGGGGTTCTGGAAACTTGGAGTCTCTTTGACAGCTCAAAAACATACTTGTTTTTTGACAAGTTTTATCACTTTGATAATTTACAACTTTTCCTAATTTTATTAGAATTGGTAATTAACATGATGTTCAGATGATAACATGTTTCAGAAGCCATCATAGCCACCCCAAGTAGGGGTGTTTATTTGGATTTGTACGATGGGAGTTTGAACAGTTTGTTTTTAATTTACTTAATTCTTAGGAGTTATTGTAGATGAAAGATTAACTTGGAAAAAACATTTTGAACATGTTTGCAAAAGGTCAATGAAAATGATTGGAATATTGAGGAAAGTTTGTTCTCTGATTCATCCTTCTTCTTATTTAACTCTGTATTATAGTTTAATCTATCCATATATCAATTATTGTAATATTATTTGGGCTGCTACATATCCTTCACACCTCAATCAGTTACTTTTAATCCAAAAAAGGTTTTTAAGAACTCCACTAGCCAAGAGCCATCTGCACCTTTGTTTAGGAAATTTAAATAAATAAATTTGTCAATTTATTCTGTAAATACTCTTCTAACATGTGTGTTTATGTTCAAATTCATATATCACGGGCAAAATTTTCCAGATATATTTAATAATTTTTTCCTTTTATCATCAGAAATTCACTCTTATTCAATGAGGCGATCAAAGGACTTTTGTTTAACTTATTGTTGCACTTCCAATCATCAATTTTTTATCAACTTTAAAGGTCCTCATCTCTGGAATTCACTAAGTACAACTTTGAAGTCGTCATCTTCTTTAATAACATTAAAAACACATTTAAAAAATATCTTTTATCTAAATAGAATTTTGTGTGACTGGGTATGTATTACACTTCTTGCACGTTTAAAGTGTTCAAATTTCTGTTTTGATTATTTTTTTCTTTTTCTCTTGTTTTTTGCTATAAAGGTTTCTTTGTCTATTTGATGTTATATTGTTTTATGACTCAGTATGTTTTTATGACTTGTTGAAAAGGGGGGGAGGACTTTGTATAAGCTCTTGGGCTCCCTTCCTCTCCTGCACAATTTAATATAACTTTTTACTTGTAATATTTTTATTGTATCCTTTATGCAAATAAAAATCTAGTAAAATCTATAATCTAAGAGGTCTAACAAAGAGTTTAGAGCCTGACCTCAAACATAGGTAGCAACTTCATCAAATGTGGAAGCCCAGGTTGTGGTACTGTGGTTTGGGTACTTTTCTACATATTGGATTTTAAAAGGAAATGCATTTATAAAGAAAAAAAAATTGTAGGGATGTATGTGGGGCTTCAAACAATGAGAAAGTAAAGCCAATAGCCACAAAACACAAGGGTAAAGTTTGTAAGTACAAAATGGGCAGATATCTACACAAAAAATGAGGGCAACAGAAAAATTGGGTAACACTTTATAATAATGATCAGTAGAAATTTATCCAGTCATTTATAAGACATTAGTTAATGATGAAATAATCATGAACAAATCAATATACCTCTGTAAATGATGAAATAATGCCATGTTAACATATCACAGATATGTTGTAAGTTATCTATAAATTATTAATTATGAAAAATGTTCAGAACAAATCATTAGTAGATGATTAATTAATGATTTGTTGCTATAGCTTATTATGAATCACTTGTGAGCCATTCAAAGCAATTAAGTAATTAAGTTATTATATTATTATATTATATTAACATCCTTTAGCTGTAGATTGCTTTCCAACTTAATAGTCTACATAAAGCTTTGCACATGAATGGTAAAACTTTAATTTATACATTCACATGTCCTTTGTAACAGGTGTTACAAAACTGAGATTTAGAAAACTTTGTAGTAAGTTGAGTCTTAATATACAGTCTATGAGTCCAATAACTCAATTGGTGCTTATATCAAAAGTTCATAATGACCTGCCCTGCTTCAACAGAACCGGTTTGAACTTCTTATGCTGGTGCTGCTGATTTTTTGTTGGGGTCGGTTGTGTATGGAGTCTCCCAGGAATTATTCTACTAATATATTCTATTATTCTATTAATATTCTACTAAAGACACATAAGTAGGCTCCTCTTATTCAATGTTTAAATTTGAGTTTTAGCCATCGGTGTAGAGGTAACACTACAGGATGCACCTGCAGGCATAACGTGGAGGGAAAGCAGCAATAGCTATTGATAACTTTGATTAACGCATATTTCTGTGAGTTGGGCGGTGAGGATTGGCTCTCACCAGCCAGCGGCCACAGCGCAGCAGGAGCCTCTGTGTGAGCGAGCACACGTACATACAGCAGGGAGAGGGGCTGACTGACTGAGAGTGAGAGATGCTTTGCTAAAACACGGTGCAAAACACAACTGTTTGAGATCTTTTATGCAATTATGAGAAGTGCAAGCCAAGAAAAAGACATCTCCTGCAATAGTCTCGCCCCGCAAGCGCGAGCACGAGGAGTTGACTACAGCTCATTTAACAGCCACAGATGTCACTAATGAGAAGGAATTTCTGATTCCTACATAGAGAACCTTTAAAGCTACATCAGTATGATGAAATAGCACAAGATTTTGGTTGATTAAAGTGACTGAGGAGGGGGACATTTGTACTCTTTAGTCAGAGAGGACCAGGAAGATGTTCATGTCTCCCACATGCTCAGGCTTCAGTCTGAACAACCAGAGCACCATGTTGGTCTGATGCAGCTTCAGTCTAAACAGCCATAGCACCACGTTGGACTGCTGCAGCTTCAGTCTGAACAGCCATAGCGCCATGTTGGACTGCTGCAGCTCAGTCTGAAATCCACCTAAAGTCTGTCCACACCTTTCCCCATGTGGTTTTCATCTTTCTCCTGCTCATATGTCAGATAAAAATCTATTAATTTTCTAGTTTATTCATCTGAATCAACTCACTGTGTATTTGTACTTTTATTAAAAATTGTGACAGTGTATTGTTCTAATAGTTGTCTATTTGTGTGTTTTTAGAGGGAACAATATAATCAATTAAAAAAAAAAACCTGTCCTGCGTGAGGAGTGTATGTGGCTGACACTGAAGTAGCCCCAACCAGACACCACAAAGCTTGTCAGAAAGAAAGCCGCTTTCACCTCACATTTATTTTTCACAATTGAGAACACACTTCTTAACCTTTTTCTGGCTAAACTAAAGATAAATGAAATTTATAATGAAATTATATGAAACATTCTATTTTTGATGGCAATTATCAAAGTCAAACTCTATGTAGAAAGATAGGGCTGGTAGTAGCAGTGCCCCAGCAGCAACGCTCTCTACATGGACACCGCATGTGTCAGGCCGCAGCAGTTCAGCAACACAACACGCACTACTCAGGTAGAGGTAGGCAGTGTTTCCCAGGCCTTACACCTTCAGTCCGAAATATCCTTTCCAAACTTTTCAAGTCTTTCAAAGACTTTATGAGACTCAAATTATTGAGGCTAAAATCTGCCTACATGATCTTGACTCACATAATCAAACATGGCTGTTGGCCTGACATGGCTTGTGCACAGCTTTTTGTGTGTTCCAGTATGTGTGGAGCTTTTTGAAGTTCTAGTTTGAGTGGACTTTTTTTTATAAATGAGACATTTAGCAGCACTTTAAAATTGCATGTTTGTCATTTTGGAAGCTGATTACTGACAACTAAACACATTGCAGGGTCAAAATGTATTTTTTGTGGAGGGAACATCAGGTCTGTTTGTAGTAATGTGTCAGAATTGTTGACCTCTGTTTTGGTTTATATTGTCTTTCCATGTTAAAGTCTAAACAATGTTAAATTTAAACTGCTGTGTTACAAGAAAGCAATGATACTGTCAAGAATGAGCTAATTTGGTTATTAAACTTACTAATGCTTACTAATTATTCAAAGTAGATTTGACATTATACTATAAAAATAAGAGTTGGTAAAAATATTAAAATATTGATATTCATGTTTACTTTAATAAAGTTAAACTAATTTTCCTCTTTTTTGCTTTTCTTTACTTGCAAGATATTGCCTCATTTTTTAATTCTTAAAATTTTATTTATTTATTTTAACAAAGTAACACTTTTTACAATGTTTTGTGTATATGCATAAGCCTTTGTTACAGGTTACTGTTCACCTGCATGAGGAGCTATAGTGGCAAGTCACAATACGTACAGGTTCAAATTATTCCACTCCATTAGACTCACAAACACAGCCACTTGTGTTCTACGAAGCACCTGGCCAATACTGAAAACACAGGAAAGCTGGGAATTGAAAATTTCTGTGGTGGTAGGTCTTTGTATTTGCCCTGACTGTAAATAATCTGTAAATGTTTATCCACATAAAAACAAATTATCTATGAATTATTAGACAGTGCTTTGTTCATATAATATCATAACATAATTTCTTATAATTGTTTTGAACGGCTCAGAAGTGATTCATAATATATCAATGAATCATTAATCATCTATGTTATTAAGACTATAGCACTTTGAGTTTCACGATGAATGAAAAGTGTGGTACATATTAAATGTGTTATTATTATTACTAATGATTTGTTCATGAATATTTCATAATTAATTAAAAAATTATAGGAGACTTACAACATATTTGTAATATGTTATCATAGCATTAATTAGTCATTTACAAAAGGTATATCAATGTTTTGAAGGTAGAAGGCTAATTTGCATGTCTTGGAGGACCAAATAAGCCTGAATTTGTTCATATACATTTGTATTGCTGCCTTTTTGGTTGCCTTTTTTAACTCACTGGTACTGCACTATTTGTTTAATGGACGATTTTTCAGCTTAGATAGCACTGAAAGGTAAGGGTGAATCTTTTCATAAAGATGGTCTGGGCCCTGTAGATATCAAGGAACAACTTGTCGATTGCTGGTCTGACTTTTTGCATGTTGCTCCATTCCCAGATCTCAACTATCAACTTGGCCAAAAAGACCCAAAGTGTAAGTGATATGGGAAGCTTTAAAATGTTGCCTTAGAGAGGAATTAATCAACATAAGTAGCCTAAAGAATAAAAAGCAGCACCTAGAAGAAAACAGATTAACAGAAATCAAGCTGTTACAAAATTCACTGTCAAATGAATATAAGGATGGAATATGAACTGAACTGTGTAAGCTAAAAATGAAATATGATGACATTATGAGGAACAAATTGAATATAAACTAAAAAGATCAAAAGTAAATTATCATGAATGTGGGGAGAAGGCAGGAAAGTTGCCAGCTTCAAGACTTAAAAAACCGGTGACTAAAAATACCATATCTTATATTAGATTACCAAATAACTCAACTACCACTGATCCAGATCAAATAAATAAGACCTTTACTGACTTTTATGAAAATCTACCACAGGAATTCTTAAAGAATATTTATCTCCCCTGCTTAAAAAATACATTGGAAGAGCCAATAACTCTATTTGACATAAATAAAGCCATTAACTCATTTTCTAAGAACAAATCTCCAGGGCCTGATGGTTATAATGCAGAATTCCACCATGGGTTTTGCGAGGACCTATCCCCTCTACTTTTGCAGGCTTTTCAAACATCTTTCAACAATGGTAGTTTTCCACTTACGTTTCATTATTCACATTACTGTAATTCATAAAAAAGATAAAGACACTTTAATTTGTAGTAACTATCGTCCAATATCATTAGCAAATTTGCATTATAAAATGTTGGCCAAAATTCTTGCAGCCTGATTAGTTCAGGTAATCGGAAAGCTGATACACACTGACCAAACTGGCTTCATGAAAAATCATGACAACACATCTGACAACACAATGAGATCATTCAATATCATTCATTATGCAAAAAAGCTCCTTCACCTGGCAGCACTGTGTACTTTAGATGCTGAAAAAGCCTTTGCTTGAACTGAATAGCCTATTTATGTTCAGTTCCCTGTAGAAATACGGGTTTGGTAACAATTTTATGCAGTGGATTAGGATGATCTACTCAAAGCCCACGGCTTCAATAAGAACTAATGATGTCATTTCAAAACCTTTCATTTTATGTTGAGGAGCTAAACAGGGATGTCCAGCTTTAGGACTTTTATTAAATCTAATCATTGAAACATTAGCTGAGAAAATAAGATTTGAAAAGAATGTTAAAGGCATAAAAATTGGAAGTCAATGAGTCAGTCCTCACTTTGTTATATCAATCAGATTATCACTCAATATGGCTCACTTTCAGGATACAAAGTAAAATGGGGAAAATGTGAGCTATGTCCTCTAAACAAACACTGCAATATCACTTGTGCAAAATACAAAAATTAAATGGAAACCAACAGAGCTAATATATTTAGGATTACGAATTACAACAAATAGCTATCAAACATGTGATATAAATCTCACACAAATCAACAGATTGATGGTCAAACCTTCCCATATCTCTGTGGGGTTGTGTGAACATGGTAAAGATGAATATTCGTCCTACTGTCACTTATACTCTAATGATGTTACCTGTCACAATACAAAAAACCTGGTTTGAACATTTGCATAAAACAATCTCAACCTTTATATGGCATGGTAAAAAGGCCAAATGTTCATAATTAAGGATGTCTAATTCATACAAGAAAGGTGGACTACAGCTACCCAACTTTTTTCACTACTATCTATCCTTTTAGTGAATTATTTGATCCCTCTGTAAGCAAAGATCGGAAATACATAGAAGAAAATATGTCACAAAGCTTATGCATTGACATGAAATGTCTATATGTTATGTAACTATTTCCAAAGGAAATCATGGAATGCCCAATTGAAGTGTCATTTAACATCTTGAAATGATGCTCAAAGATAATTGGAATTAACACAGCTACCTCAATAAATCAACCGCTAAGGCAGGAATGATATATGGAAAACTGTAAGCTGTTCCATTGTACAAAAAACAAGCTAAGGCAATTTAAAATACTTAATAGATTATACTACACCCCATTACAGCTATATAACATGGGCATAAATGATGATAGTAAGTGTATAAAATGTGGTACTGTGGAAGGAACTCTGCTCCATTTGTTGTGGGACTGCAATAAAATTAAAGATCTTTGGTTTGGGATAACAAAGAAAGCAATGAACTACACTAACATAGTCATTCCACTCACACCACAATCACATATATTGGGAGATTTGCCTAACTTCTGCAGAGTATCTTCAAAGAATAAAAATATCTTTCTTTCAGTATGTATGGTCACAAAAAATGTAATCATGAATAACTGGATTGCTTTAAATACAACAACTCAGAAAGAATGGATCACTGAAGGAGAAGAAATGATTAGATTGGAAAAGGTAGCTTTCTGACTACAAAATAATGAGACAGATTACGCTAAAACATGGGCGCCAGTGGAATAGTAATTAATGTCAATATATATATATATATATAAAAAAAAAAAAAAGACCACCATGTTTATTCTATTTCATTTTTAAAAAATTTCATTTCTTTTCTTTTTTTTTATCTAGGCTAATGATTGTTTCCTTCTTTTTCTATTAGTGCTGTTCTACAGTATCAACACTGCATGTTATCTATGCTATAAGATGAAAGTATAGCAATGATGTTTATGACTGATATTGTTTGAGGGGCGCATTGGTATAGGGTTGGTTTAGATTTGTAAATTGGTTGGGAGGGGTTTAGAAATGTTAAGTCTAAGTTGTACGCTGATTTATTGTCAGAAATGTATGACTTTTGTTTTTTTGTTTGTATTTTGTGAATCAATAAAGCATTTAAAAAAAAAACCTGACAGTGGCAGAAATGCACAGTGGGGCTGTCACTTCGCAGCAGGCCCCAAAAAGGTTGTGAAAATAGAGAGTAACATGAATGCATTCAAATAACAGCTGCAACTTTGGAGAAAATATATTTTCCAGGAAAACAGTAACCATAAAAGTAAAACCAAAGCTACACAAGTATGGCTTAAAAACAATAATGTAATATTCTAAAGTGCCAAGTAAGAGCCGAGAATCAGCTTTATTAGACTGGAATTACAATTTGCCTCTCATTCACCAATTCACTCATACATTCAATCTCACTCACACTCACATTCAGATGATGGCAAGCTACAATGCAAAGTGCTGGCCTGTCTATTGGAAAAATTTGGAGTCTAGTTTCTTTTCCAAGGACACTTAGATTACCGGACAGAAGCCAGGGATCAAACTGTCAACCCTGCAATTCGTGGACAACCTGCTCTACCTCCTGAGCCACAGCTGACCATTGTACCCACATGTGAACATAATGCAACTCTACCAAATCCCCCATTAAAACAAGCAAACCCTCTGCACTGACGCAAGAGCAAACAGACATCAGCTGTTTCCAAGGGGAAGACTGAGTTACCAGACTGAAAACAGCATTGTGTTCATTTATTTATTGAATTTTTAACCAAATAAAAAATAAACAAAGACAGATGGTGGTGCATGTAGACGCAGCAACCAGCAGCTCCCTCAAACTTCGCGACAAATTTGTTATTGTTGGTACTTTATTTTGCTGTTACCAATACCAAAGCACATTATACCTATGATAGATCAACACCCATCAACATTGGAAATGGAAACACAGGGATTGAATTAAGTGTGACGGACCTAGAGACGATCACTTCCCATATCATCTACTGTCCAAGCCTTCATGTCCCGGACACACCTAGCCAGATCTGCCAGACTAAATACCATCACAAGCAGTGCAACCATCTCAGGAGGTGGGGGAAGAGAGCTGGGCTAAGAGCTATACTAAGCTAACTCTGACCACCCAACTGCCCACTTTACTTCTGGCCAATGTCTGGTTGCTGAAAAATAAAATGGACAAAATAAGGTTCAAACTGACCCAGTGACAGGAAATCAGAGACTGCTGTGCCCTCATCTTTACAGAGGCCTGGGTCCATCACAGCATACTGGATCAAGCCATTGCACTTGATGAACAGACTGCGTTCCCTGCCTACAGAAGACAAGGATTTACCACTGATTTCATTACTGCTGTTTACATCCCCCAGAAGCAAATTCAAAATGTGCAATGCAAGAACTGTATGATGCCATCAGTAGTTACATGATCAAAAAAATGGACGGTATCCTTATTGTAGCTGGGCATTTTAACCAAACAGACCTCAGAGGTGTTTGACCTAAATTTCACCAGCATGTCCTCACCCCCACCAGGGGAAACAATACCCTGGACCATGTTTACACAAACATTCCTAGCAGCTACAAAGCCCTCCCCTGCCCCCATATTGGACAATGAGACTACATCTCTCAGCTTTTCCTGCCAGCCTACTCCCAACCGATTAGCTTAAGATCTTTGCTCACTTTGATCTCATCTCCTCAACAAAAAGAGAGCTGCCAAATCTGCCCTGCCTCCGGAGGACCAGCCACTCTCACTGTCCACAACAGATATGAGAAAAACCCTGCTGAGGGCGAATGTGAGTAAAGCTGCTAGGTCTGATAACATCACTGGCTGTGTACTGAGAACATGTGCCTACCAGCTAGCTGATGTCATTATTGGCATTTTTAACAGATCACTGTCACAAGAGAGTGTTCTCACCTGATTCAACACAGATGCCATCATCCCTGGGCCTAAAAAGTCTGCAGTGTCAAGTCTTAATGACTACTGCCCTGTGGCATTCACTCCCGTTCTTAAGAAGTGATTTGTGAAACAAGTTCCCTTGCACATCAAAGACAACATCCCAAACAGCCTGCACCCTCACCAGTTTGCATTCTGAGCCAACAGATTCACAGAAAACTGTTCAGATTGGTGGTCACACCTCCTCTACTCTACTGCTAAACACTGGAGCCCCCCAGGGCTGTGTGCTCAGTCCCCTCTTGTTCACCCTGTGAACCCATGACTGTACCTCCCAACATAGAGAAAACTATGTTGTGAAGTGGTGATATGTTGTAGTATGTTGACAAATCTGCAGAAATTATGTAATGCAATCATGTCAACATGGATCTGAATCTGAAAGGAATGTTTCCACCATCTGGTGAAATCCATGACATGAAGAATTGAGGCTGTTTTGAGAGCAATAGAGAACCTGTTCAGCATTAGTATGGTGTTCCTAATTTACAAGCAAAATCCTAATTACCATGAGTTATAAATGTGGACATGTGCTTTGATGGGCGAAGCGATGAATTTTAAGGTGGGTGCATCACCTGAACATTTCATTTTGAAAATTTAAAGAATTCAGCAAAATATTACAAAAGTTACAATATGGCTGCATGTTTTGGGACTAACAGAAAGTGTAAGCAGATAGCCGTTATTTGGTTTAAACATAGAAAACCAATGGTATGGTCCTTACAGTTAGCCTGAAATACAATATTATATTGTTAATCATCTGTCACTGTAATAACACTCTGCAAGTTCAAGTAGAGCTTTGTGCACTGTCAGATTTTTAAAAGGGAGGTATCTTTGAATTTTCCAGACATTGAAGGAAAAGATGAGGAGAGAGGAGGCAGAACTGAGGGGGAAATAAAGGATGCAACAGCCAGGGGGAAAAAATAATGGAGAAACTTAAGATTTTTTCTCTCACAGTAGAGTCCTGCTTAAACAGTAAGGTATACATACTATTTCATATATTTATCTTTAATTGACTTAATGATTTTTTAATGACTTTTTAATTTTTAATGACTAAAAGAATTACAAATATAACTTTAGTGTGATAATGTGATAGATAACACAGATCGCAGATCTTGGGCAAAAAATATAAATAATATAGTAATTTCATAGCACGACAATTCTGCAAAACTGAAGGGGTGTCCAAAAGACAAAAACAAAGGGTTATTTTTCAGCATCAGTGATTACAATAATATAGCATCCTGGACCCACCTTGTCCTTCAGATAGCAGCTTGCTTCTTGGCGGCTTGACTGTAGCTTCAAGCTGATGGAATTTGTGGACTCTGTCCCTCACCAAAACAGGATTCTTCCTTATTTGGAAGGCTAGTCTGGCACTGGGAGAGCCCAGGTCTTTCTCTTGCATTGAGCTATGAATCTGAGTCACCAACTCAGCCTTCACTCTCTTCATCTCGCTGGGGTTGTATTTATGAATGTGAACTATGTCCTTGCTCTCTTGTCCTAGCAGCTTGGACATAAGAGAATAGAGGTCACCTGCACAGACAGACAGAGAAGGACAGGAAAGAATGGAAACAAAGGAAAAGGAAACTAAGCTTTGTGTTACTAAACAGGGCAAATGTAGTTGTATTGTTAGGAAGGCAGATATATTATGTCACTGGGACAGTAAAGTTGAAATGATAAAGTACAATATTTATTGTCTACTACATAGCCAGTAGTGGAAAAGACACTTTTCCTCTACAGAAAAGTGGGTTAGGAGTAGAGATTTGGATAGATTCTGTTGGGACAGTGAAAAGCTGACTCTAGAGAAGGAAAGATGTCAGCCAGCGGGAAACAATAGAAAGAAAAATAGACTAGAATAGAAAGTCATGGAATTAAATCTAGGGCAGTGTATAAGCTATTGTACACACAATAAAACCTGCTATATATACTGTAATCTCTTCCATTTCCCTGCTAAGTTACAGTCAGTCGAAAGGAGACATTAATATTTTTTAAAAGACTCATATGATCTTGTACGATTAAACTCTGACCTACATACACATATTGTGCAGGGCTTGACACTTTTTGAGGCACTTGTCCTTCACACAAGTAAATTTACCTTTCACTTGTCCAGGCACAAAAGTCACTTGTCCAAGTGAAAATGACTGTACTTGACTTTTTTCATTTTGTTTGTAAATGCAGAATGTAGAATTCTGACAAACAAACAGTTGAAAGCATCGAAACAGTGTCAACATACAAAATGATGTCGAGTTTATAATGAGTTTTTAATGTTAAGATGTCAACCACATCAACAGTGTGTTTGTAGTTGCTGTTTACATTCCTCCAGATGAAAATTTAAAAAATGCACTGGAGGAATTGCATGAGGTCATCAGCATTCACATGACAAAACAACCAGATGGTATTTTTATTGTAGCTGGTGATTTTAATCAAACAGACTGTTTTACCTCAATTCCACCAACATGTCCACATCCCCACCAGGGGAAGCAATACCCCGGACCATTTTTATACAAACATTTCTGGTAGCTACAAAGCTCGCCCTCGTTCCCATTTTGGTCTATCAGACCATATTTCCCTGCTTCTCCTGCCTACTTTCAGCTGATAAAAGGGGTCAAACCATCAGTAAAAACTGTTAAAGTGTGGACAGATGAAGCTATAGCAGCTCTACAGGACTGTTTTGAGTGCACAGACTGGCACATGTTCAGAGATGCCGCCACCCAGGAGAACCACATCAATTTTGAGGACAACAGTGACATCATACATCAGCAAATGTGTTGATGATGTGGTGATCACAAAGACAATAAAATCATTCCCCAACCAGAGAGCCTGGATCAATGGAGAGGTGAGGGCTCTATCCAGAGCCAAAAAAGCTGCCTTTTGGTCAGGAAGCTGGCATCAAATGGTAAATGCTAAATGGACTGTACTTGTATAGTGCCTTTCTAGTCTTCCATGCAAGGTCCTTACATGCCCATCAGAGGGAACTTATCATTCACACACATTCATACACTCATGGCACAGCCATCAGGAGCAATTTGGGGTTCAGTATCTTGCCCAAGGACACTTCAACATGTGGACTGGAGGAACCTGGAATCGAACCGCCAATCTTCCGATTAGTGGACGACCTGTACCATCATCCCTGTACCTAAAAAGTCTGCGTCTGTGTCTAGTCTAAATGACTACTGCCCTGTGGCACTCACTTCCATTGTGATGTGCTTTGAAAAACTGGTTCTCAAGCTCAAAGACAACATCCCAGACAGCTTGGACTCTCACCAGTTTGCATACAGAACCAATAGATCCACAGAGGATGCCATCTCCACTGTCCTCCACTCAGTTTTCGCACACCTTGAAAATAACAACACCTACATCAGAATGCTGTTAACTGATTTCCGCTCAGCATTTAATACAATGTCCACCGTGATTGGAAAACTAGGCACTCTGGGCTTGAATACCACACTCAGCAACTGGATATTGGACTTCCTCACAAACAGACCCCAGACAGTTTGGATTGGTGGTCACACTTCTTCCACCCTAGTGCTCAACTACAGAGCCCCCCAGGGTTGTGTGCTCAGCCCCCTCCTATTCACGCTGTACAGCCATGACTGCAACCCCCGACATGGTGAGAACTCTCTTGTGAAGTTTGCGGATGACATCACCGTCATTGGCCGGATATCAAACAACGGTGAGAGTTCGTATTGGGAGGAAATCAACAATCTAGCAGAATGGTGCACAGAGAGCAATCTAGGGGAGACCAGGGACATTTGTAACAATTTTTGCAATTTTCCTGATAAATCAAAAACCATTTACACTGGAACTGTCCATTTGCATTCAATGTGTCAACTAGTGAAACAATGTATTTAAGTGGTTTTATGAAATCTGTACAGGTTGCAAAATTGATTTAAATACACTCCACTGTTACAACTGTTCCTGTACACTGGGACAGTTGTAACACATGCCAGGGACAGTTGTAACATGTCAAAAATATACATAATTAATCAATCAAATACTTGGAACGAAAAAGATTATTTAGCATTCATGTTATTGTGACTATTCACTTCTTTTTTTAAAATAACGAAGGCCTTTTTCACACTACATGACAAAAAGGAGGGGAAGCCATCAAATTATTATGCAAGAAAATTATTTAATGGGTAGAACACACATCCTCAAAAAGGTTTAAACATGAAATCAAAATGGATTAGTTTAAGTCAACATTCAGTACAGGGTCACATGGCAAATGCCATATGATTTGGCCACTTTCCTGACTGTTTTATGCCATCTGAAGCCCTCTCCAGCAAAGGAAGTGGGACTCCCCTGTCTGTCTTCCTCTTTCTGATATTTAGCCTGCTGTAAGCAAACACGTGTTTCCACTATTAGCATGCAACTGATTATTATTAACTTAGCATGTAATTTTATGACATTTTACATTTAATTTGCTATCTATCTATCTATCTATCTATCTATCTATCTATCTATCTATCTATCCATCCATCCATCCATCCATCCATCCATCCATCCATCCATCCAGTTTATGTAAGCCTTTTATAAATAAAATTTGGTTTAGAGACAGTTGTAACAAGGCATTACAACCGTCCCAGTATCACCAGCCATTCTTTCACCTCATGTTAACTAGCTTGACTGCTAGTTTGACACATGTTAGCCATTTCTATTTTTAGCTTACAAAACAGTGATTCTAATAATACTTATTTGGATTCCTAGACATTTGATCTCAGGACAATATCCAAAAAAATACATCTGATGGAAAAGTTAAATTTTTACCTCAAAAAAACACTTTTGCTGGCAACTTTGTCTGGGAGTTTCAAACGTGGCTCCTTTTTTGTAAGCAAGAAGACAATCTGACTGAGCATGTGTAGAATGGGCGTAATCACTGTAGCTTGTTTCTGACTGGTGGAATTCAGGGTGTTACAACCGTCCCATGTTACAACTGTCACTGGTCTCCCCTACTGCTCAATGTTAACAAAACCAAGGAGCCGATTGTTGATTTTATAAAAAAAGGGGGCAAAAACACATACTCCAGTCTACATCAGTGGAGCAGGTGAAAAGTTTTAAGTTGCTGGAACCTCCAACCTCCAAAGAACCTGTCATGGACATCACACATCTCCACCCTTAAGACGGCAAAATTCTCATCTCAAGTTCTTGTTAACTTTTACAGAGGAGCAATAGAAAGCATCCTGACTGGAAACATCACAAAATGGCATGGGATGTGCATGGCCCAAGACAGGATGGCTCTGCCGCGGGTGACTGAAACTGCCCAGAACATCATCAGTACCCATCACTACCAAGCCTCAATGATATCAGTGAGGTGAAGAGTCTGCATAGAGCACAAAGGATACTAAAAGGCGATACCCACCCAAACCACAGCCTGTTCACCCTGCTGCTATCTGGCAAGAGATACAGAAGTATCCGCTGTTGTACCATCCATTTATATAATTTCTGTTTTTGTGAGTAGCACTAAGGGACTACAAACGACATTTCATTGTACAATCTTGTGTTTTAAAATGACAATAAATTAATCTTGAACCTTCTTGAATCAGTTCTTTACTTTCTCCTTGATTTTCTTTCAACACCATTATATCCCACAATTCTTCCTCACTTCTCTCTCCTCTTTCCTGATTCCCTCACTCTGGAAATGTAAAAAGCCTTTCTTTTAAAAATCTGACAGAGCATGAAGAACTTTAACTGGCATGGTGTTAATTACAGTAATTGTGTGTACAGTAATTGGAATACATAAGCAGTAGGGCTGGGTGATTGATTGAATTTTATTTTGAAGTATGATTTTGGCTTCCAACGATTATGAAAACAAGATAATCAAGATAAAACGATTATCATACTTTGTTCCGTTTTGCAATGATGCTCTCGTTTTGTCTTGTGTTATCAGAAATCCACGCACCCTTTTCTGTTACAGCGGTGCGCTTTCAACTCTCCCTAAAAGCTCAAACTCACTCTCACTGCGAATCCACATAGTAAGCGAGATGTGAGCAGCTCATAAATGCGCTCTATCCATTCAATATACACCAACTCCAACCTACGTTCAGCGTCTCTTTCCACAGAACTGGCCGTCTGTCAGCCGCAGCTCCAGGGGAGCTGAGAGGACAGCAGCCGGACAAACTGCTTTCACCAGGCTGACTGACAGCAGAAATTTACTGAACCGAAATAGTTTTCATGTCGGCTCCACAGGAAGAAATCAATAGTGTTTGTATTTACTGCATCATTGATTTTATTTCCACGCCCACCATAACAAGTGAGGGGAATCTGCCTGTGGTGAAACAGGCAGCTCACAGACAGACTGGGAGCCTTGATCAATCAACATAAATACAATTAATAAGTTCAAAACACATATACAGCGGAATATTTGTGTGATTTATACAGCTGTCTGTGCAGATTACGCTTCACTAAATGTGACAGAAATAGACTGGGAGCTTAAAGAAGGCGAGGGGTCTTTGTGAGATGCATGTCACTCGCACATGACTCGGAGTCTGCGTGGATTGATACATTTCATAAAATGGAAGCATTTCTGTTCCATGAGTCAGTGAGTGATCGTGTTAAATAATCATGATCTCAATATTAACCAAAATAATCGTGATTATGATTTTTGCCATAATTGAGCAGCCTTTATAAGCAGTCAAGCTAACCAAACTATCAAGCTACAATAACATTACTGTAATGTAAAGCAGCAGCCCAAACCAAGCCTGACCCCAATGCCGACTCAAGTGAAATCACTTCAGGCAATATATCAGCTTTCACACCGCTCCCTCTGGAGCAACAAAAAGCTTTATACAACCTTTTTCACATATGCAGTAGTACTCTACAACACCCGGAAACAAGCTGATACGGGAAAAACGGTGGAGTACCTCTTTATCAATTGTGTTGTCTCTCTCTGGTAGAGATGCAAAAAGACAGCATACATATTTGTATTTGTAAGGCCTAGATGTGCAACACAGCTCAGCAAGAATAACAAAAGAACTGCTCCACTTGAAAAGCTGCTTTTGTTATGCAAATTTGAAAAATGTCTATTCCAGTCAAAATCTTTGACTATCAATTAACCCCCTGTAGGCTTAAAATGGTGAGTGCGGATGAAGAGCAGAAAAATGGATGTGTCCACTGGAATGGTTTGAGAAGTTCTAGTTTTCAAAACTTATACTTTATTACACTTGGTGATAAACTGGTAAAAATTGGAATGTTTTGTTGCATGAACATGATTTAATGCTGACTACAACTGGCAAGGCTCATGACTTTAAGGGCCCTATCTTACGCCAGGTGCAGAGCGGCGCTAAGCGCAGCTTTGCTATTTTAAGACCGACGCAGTTGTCATTTTCCCATCCAGCGCCCACGTTGTTAAAATAGCAATGGCACTTGCGCCCATGGGTGTGTCAGTCTTAAAGTAAGGTGTGGTCAGGCGCATTGTTGGCGCATTGCTATCTTGAGGAAGCAGAGAGCTATTGACCAACAAAAAACTGGTCTAAAGTCAATGGCGCAGTGTTTCTATGTTATTTTAAGGGCGCATTATCAAAATACGCCTACAAAACACCCATGCACTCTGCTTGTTACACACACGTCCTGTGTGCAGCAGCGCACAAACATGCAAAAGATAACAAATAAAAGGATTACAATGTGAAAGATTATTATTATGTATATTAATATATTTAAAAAAATACATGTCATAATGTTTAGTTTGTTTACTATTTATCAGAATTAACTAATTGCAGTAATTGATGGATTAAATTGTTTAATTATTTGACCAAATCATGGCAATACACATAGGTATTTAAACAGCAGAAAACAATGGATCAAACACAGATCGAATTTCCTGCTACATTAATACATGATAACATGAGGAACACATGAGGAAATAAATGAGGTGAAAACAATGATTAAACTAGAGAAGGAAATAAATCTGCCCATCTTCTAGCTTCTGCCAGCAGCAGGATCAGCACCTTGGAGAGCTGATCAAGTCCTGATAACTGTGTTAATGATTCTTTACATGATTAAAATTAATGATTTAATTTTTGAACAATATTTAACAAATATTCTTTAACATTTTTGAGAGTACAGTAATCAGTTTTCCATACTTTCAGCAGTTAAAACCCTGCTGATTTGACCTGTTACTCCATTACTGAACAAAACGATTTTAAAGAAACCAAAGCTGTAATTTAAGAGAATAAACCTTTTCAAAAATCAAACGATGATTAATTGGCAACAAATTAATGAACAGGACCTTAATCTGGTGGTCTGGGGCTGACCACGGGAGGGTCCGGGAGCAGCAGTGTGCTCGTTATGGATCGTGCGCTTTCACTTTGCACACAAGCAGATCCGTTTCCTCTGCAGAGAAGCGCTCCTTCTTACTACTTGGCAAATGCACCGTCATAATAACAGTCTGCCAAGGTGCAAGTGCACCTTGCTCTTAAAGGGAATGGGAGATGACACTGTGATTGGTTTATTGCATGTTACACCGAAAACACACCCATGATTAATTAGGAGACTATGGACAACCCCTTTGAACCATGCGCCTGCTGCAGCGACAATTTTTCCGCTGTTAAAATAGCAAAAGTGGATTTGGACACACCCTCAATGCAATTGCGCCACGCGCTTCAGACCATGCGCTTCAGATCGTTAAAATAGGGCCCTAAGAATAATGTATCTTTTTTTATAAGTTTTATTGGCTGTATTTTTATATATTTCAATATTATCTATGTTATCTCGATGCCATTTTTTTGTATTTGTGTTGCAATTTCTAATTATGATATTAATGTAAACTTCCAGTGAAATTTGCTGTTTTAATTCCACTATTATGGTGGACTGCAAAAATGTGAACATATTCAGCGCAGGTGTAAACAGCCTTAATGAACTTGTGAACATTGAAACATCATATGTCAATTTTTGTATGGATTTGTGCATCCCCACTAAAAAGATCCTAACATGATAACAAATCCTTGTTCACAAAAACTATATACAACAGAGAGAAGTCTGCTGTGATTACTGGGGCAGGGAATAATACAACTGGACACCCTCACTCTTTTCCTAAGGGTAAGGCCAGATATATCTGAAGGAAGCTGTTTTCAGTTGTTTGTATCCATAGTCAAGTTATTTCACTCACTACCAATAGCTAATGAGGTGAGGGATGAATTAAGAACAATGCCCTCAGACTCAGGTCACTCACAACAGTCCAATGTAATGCTGTTTCTGTTGATACTGTACCTGCTCTGTCTAAAGCCCTTTTCAGACATGAAATATTTAACATTCCTGGCTTCAAGCTGTTAAAAGTCACAAGTCGCCCCCTACCTCACTCTCAGCATGTTGTCTCTCTAACAACACGCTAAGAGTCAGAGGTTGGCAGAGTCCATCCCAATCACAGCATGCCCAGTTTTAGCATCTAAAATTCCTCCCATATAATAACAGAGAGGATGGCCGCATGCACCTGACTTCGCTGATATGAGAAGACGGAGCGGAGGAACAGCCTGAAGCTACAGGTTAACTGACATTAACTAAAGTAACTATAATTATACCAATGTTAGCTGACTAGTAACAGCAATAACAATGACTATTCCATAGCCTATTTGCTATTTGGATTGTGTCGCGCAAATAATTGTAGGTAAGTAGTTGAATAGTTAAAATAAAATTGTGCCATAAATGTGTCTAATTTTCACTGTAGGTAAACATAATGCCAAGACTGACATTGAGGACAATTTTGAAGTTGAACTGGAGATGCAAAGTGGCAAAAAAGCGAGACAAGACCACAACGGTGCAGATGAGGTACGGGATTACTCTCAGACATCCCACATTCCCACAACTGAAAACCCACTGGAGTTGTAGGCACGCAACGAGGACCGTTTCCGCCGTCTACCCAAGCTTTCTAAAAGCTGCTTGTTATTTCAGCCACCAGTACCCCAAGCGAACGGATTTTTTCCCTGGCGGGGAACGTGGTCACCCGACTGCAGTCAAGCCTGAATCTCTCTCACCTTGATACCTTAGTCTTTCTCAATACTAACCAAAAAGAATGCAGGGTGGGTATCATAAGTGAGCAGGACAATGACAGCATGTGTTATTGCCCAACATACTAGTATTATTTTTGTTGCAGTGTTTAATATACGTAATGTTATATATCGTGCTAAATACAGGCTATCATTTGTGTGTTCACGTTCGTCGTCACAACAACCTAGAGGCCAGTGGAAACCCGTGCCCAAGGCGGCCAGACTCTCTTGATGACAAATGGTTATTTTGTTAGTAACCAAATTACTATTTATTCTCTTTTTATGTGTATAACTTTCTGCATTACAAAATACAATTTTCAGTGTTACCTAGGACTCCTCTCTCCACGTCTTTCTTACATAACAACTATACAACTACTATCATCATGGAAAACTTAGAAATTAGTAAAAATCAGTATTCATGAAACCCCTAATGGAAAGTATTTAGGCATTTTATTCTGCCTGGCATCAGGTTTATACCAAGATAGATTATTTCTGTGGGGGGGGGGAAGAGGTTTTCTGTCGCTAGATGCACCTGATTTATAAAGAACCCACTGCAGCTGTGAGAATGAATAGACTTATCTCCCCATAGTTCCATAGTTTAGACTAAGGAGAGGCACTCGTCAGGATGACCCCACCTCCCTCGCTATCTTTGCTCTTGCCCTGGAGCCATTAGCCATGGCTTTTCAGTCAGACTGTAACTTCCAAGGTATATGTATAGGGCCTATAATGTATAAATTGATACTTTATGCAGATGTTATTTAAATTTTGTCAGGAGCCTAGAGATATGAATTTCATCTTTACTGTCCATTATTACTAACTTTTCAAAACTGTCTGGATACAAGATAAGCTGGTCCAAATCTGAGGCCATACCCATAACATCCTACTGTCCCAAAAAAGTATTTGAATTAGGGCATATTAAGTGGCCAGCCTAGGGTATTCGATATCTTGTTGTTTTATTTCCACACAATCTTTCAGATCTTCTGAATACTGAACATTTGATAGACCAATTTAAACTACATATAGATAGAGCCAACATAATAAAGATGATATAGTAGTCCCAAAGTTTAATTACATTTACAGTCACTTCCAGCGACAGTTTCAGTTTGTGCAGATCTTATCTTCTCCAGCTATGGAAAGGTCACAAAGTATCCATGTTTTATTCTATGTTACTACAGAAGTGCAGCTCTCCATCCTTAGTGAAAAATTATTGTATTTTCAGAGCAGGAATGGGCCAACATTCAAAGTAACTTGAAGTACATGTCATGGGAGGCATGCACAAGGCTAATACAATTCAAATTATATTGGATCCCTGCCAGACTTCACAAAGCCAAGCTTGAAGATGACTCTACCTGCTGGAGATGAAGAGGGGAGGGTACACTCATTCATGTGTTATGGAAATGTGTGAAAATTCAGGAATTTTGGACTTTGATACAAAAGTCCAAAGTCCAAAAGTCCGAGACCACATTGGAAATCTCTAATATTTTCACGTAAACCTGGAAATAATCAGAATTTTTGAGGTTTCAGAAACATTTAAAAACACAAAAAGTAATGACGGTAAATGAAGAAGAAATATTTAACATTCTGCACTATTTCTAGGTCAGCAATTAATTTTAAGCAAATTTGTGGCACTGACCAACTTAACTCCTTTGTACAAAAGGCAGATTTCCTTGAGTTGTATTGCTTCCGCTGAAGCACATGTTCAGATGACACTCAGGTGGATTTATCTACCCACCAGAGGCTTGTTCAAGTAACTTAACTTGCAGCAGAACTAAGTGAAAGTGTCAGAAGTCAAATTGTTATTCTAATCAAAGAGAAGGTTTCTCAGCATCAAATCATGGCTAGACTAATTTGTTTCTAGGGGAACAGTGTGTGGAACTCTAAAATGCTTTGCAGAAACTGGATCAGTTGTATCCAAAGCACTATCAGGCAGACCAAAAGTGACCACATCATCAGAAGATCAATACATCAAACTTTTGCATTTATTTATCTTACATATTTGTGGGAGGCAAAAGTATGTGAACCCTTGCTTTAAGTAACTGGTGTGACCCCCTTTTGCTGCAATAACTTCAACCAAACGTTTCCAGTAACTGTTAATCAACCCTGCACATTGGCTTGGAGGAATTTTAGCCCATTCCACCTTACAGAACAGTCTCAACTCAGGGATGTTGGTGGGCTTCTTTGAATGAACTGCCTGCTTCAGGTCCTTCCACAGCATTTCTATATGATAAAGGTCAGGACTCTTGGTGTGATCTTTGTTGGTCAACCACTCCTGGGGAGGGTAACAATGGTGTTGGACGTCTTCACTTTGTACACAATCTGACTGACTGTCAATTGGTGGAGTCCAAATTCTTTAGGAATGGTTTTGTAACCCTTTCCAGCTTGGTGAGCATCAACAACTCTTCTTCTAAGCTCCTCAGGAATATCCTTTGATCCATGACAACACTTCCATAAGCCTGTGTTGTGAAGCTCAGACCTTGATAGTGAAGACCCAGATTTCTCTTCTTTGAATAAGGCAGGGCCTCCCAGACTCACACTTGATTGTCATCCCATTGATTGAAATACCTGACTCTAATTTCCCCTTCAAATAAATTGATAATTTTGCCATGCAAAAATATGTAACATTGGATTATTTTCCTCAATTTTCCACCACCATCTTGAAAGTGTTCAACTGATGGTTTCACCTGCCACATCTTAAAAAAGTCCTCAGCCAGGCCCCTGCACTTCTCCTCTTGTCTAGCCCTAGTACACCCCACAATGAGAGTGTTGTTGAGAACCTCTGCATGTGGAACAACTCTGAGATATACTTGACAGGGAGGTTGAACATTCTGCACGCAATGTAATAACAGTGGAGGCAAAAGGACAGGCAGATAAAATTTAAAACATCACATTAAAAAAAAAGCAAACTACAAACACTGAAATCATGAAATATATTTTCCTGTAAAGAAGACATCACTTGATCTATTTTCGGTCTAAAAGGCTATGTGGAAAACTGCTCTTATTTTGGACTTCAGTCGACCAAGAAGAAAAACTGCCTCCCAAAAATTGTCTCTCTCCTCATGTGACTCAAAAGTCCCAGAAGGGATTTTCTATTGGTCCACTAAAATGCCACTCAAATTGTAACCATCCCTCTCTCAACATTACTGTGGGTGTTCCTTGTTGACCAATTGTATTTAATCTGTGGGAAATGAGCTCTGAATGCTTGACTAGAGTGGCTTCTCCCCAAAGTCCACTGCGAACAACAGGATTTTAACATATACTCACTCACTAAAGTCTTGTGTATAACCAAATGTGTGATCTGTGGTCAGATTTTGTTTTCCATTTGGGGCTTTTGAAAATTTTTTTATGCAGAAACAGGATGTGTGCCCTCCAGAAGCGATAAATCTGAGATCACTACAGGGGGAGAGTCTGCAGGAAGCAGACAAGAAATTCTGTCTGTTGTCCACAGTTCAGCTTTGCACTCAAGGGCGGACTTTACCATTAGGTAAGGTAGACATCTGCCTAGGGCCCCCAACTAAAAGGGCACCTGAACAGCTATAGATTTATTATGATGTTTAGATATGAAACATATAAAATTGTGTTACTATCCTTACTCATTATACCCCAAAATTATGTACAAAAGGACAGCAAAACAGCACCCCCCACACTCTACAGATTAATTGACTGTTCTGGAGGAGCCGCTGTAAAGCTGCGTAGCACTTGACTCACGTGTTGACAGGGTTGCGAAACTCCTCGAGGTAACATGCAATCCAACACAGCATAAGGAGAATAATATTCAAGTAGCCTAAAGTACAAGTGGCCTCCCTCACTTGAATAAATAATAATAAATAATAATAATAATTTTTTTTTTTTTTCACAGGTTCAGTGAGCAGTTCATGTCAGAAAAGCAGAGGAAAACCTGGTAACTGCAGCTATGGAAATCATCAACATTTGATTGCAGTTGTGGAAATCATCATACGTTGAAAAGTAACCAAGTACATTTACTCAAGCATTATGCTTGCAGTTATGGGGTACATTTACTTCAATATTTCCATTTTATACAAACTGTATAGGCCTACTTATA
The DNA here is from genome assembly GCF_963924715.1 of Thunnus thynnus. Classification (NCBI taxonomy): domain Eukaryota; kingdom Metazoa; phylum Chordata; class Actinopteri; order Scombriformes; family Scombridae; genus Thunnus; species Thunnus thynnus. Next base: position 30,188,305 of record NC_089535.1, on the reverse strand, counting down.
TTCCACTTCTACTGGGAGGATTCAGTTCCTTCTCTTCCAGAGGGAACACTGTACTTGTCATTCTACTACATTTATTTGGGAGCTTGTTACTGGTTACTTTACAGATTAAGATTTTACACACAAAATATATGATCAACAGAGACAGCTTGAGCTATCAAGCAGTATATAAAGCTGCTAAAATGACCTCCACTTTTACTTTTAACAAAGTATTGTTAGTGTGGTATTAATAGCTTAAAGACTTAAGTACTTTGTCTACCACCACCAATACCAATATTCTCAATCAGAGAAAGGGTGAAAATGAAGTGTGAAGAAGGCCCCATAACTGAGTTTTCCTAAGGCCCCCAAATTCGCCCGTTCACACTGGTTTTACAACTCATGGCTCAAACACAGTTTATATCACTGAGTTGGAATGACAATTGATTGTTAACCAAACATCATGTGAATATCACTGGTTAATATTTATGATGGTCAAGCTTTTTTGCACTGTTAGAAATGGCTGATCAATGTTTCTGTAAGCACTGCCTGCTAATAAACCCATCATGAAAACTGACATTTCTACTGTACTTGTTCACAATGGTCATATCTATAACTGTGTTAAGTCCTTTTGAAGTCCTCTGAACAGGGCCCCCACCAACCTCCCTTGATATGCTGGAAAATTCTCTCAGGAGGTTGGAGTGGAAGACCTTGTGTGTAAAATGTTCTCTGTTCCCCTTCACTGTGGGTTTCAGTTTGTCCCTCACCACCTGATTCATTTAATACAATTTTATTTGTTTTTAGACAATACCCAAGAAGAGTTAAACCAGTGAGAATGAACTGCAAAAAAAGTCAGCACACCCTTCATTGTATGCCCTTCTTTATTTTTGATAACAGATTCAATGATCCTGGGCATGAATGATACCAGTCTAGAACAAATCTCTCAAATTCTTCACAGATGATTCTTTTCAGTTGTGAAGGTGTTCTGTTGGATTCCAGTCAGGGGACATACTTGGCCAGGTAATAGTTTTAACTGTTTTCTTCTTTAAAAACTCTTAGGTGATTTTTGAATTTTGGGATGATTGTCATGTTTTTCATTGAGTATTTGGGTATACAAACTTGCATTTATAGTGCCACTTATAAATGTCACCTCCCCTACACCTTTTGCACTTATGCAGCCCCATATCAGCACACTTATCAGCACACTCCCACCCCCATGTTTCACGGTTGGCACAGAGCAGTCACTGTTGTAGTCCTGGCCAGGTCCATGCCAAACATGCTGGACCCCACCTGAGCCAAACAAATTTATTTTGGTTTCATCTGACCAAAGAATGTGCCACCAATATTCATCAGGTTTCTTTTCATGTTTTTTGGCAAAGTTTAATCATGCAGTTTTGTGCTGTTTTGTGACCAATCCTCTGTGGAGGTTGTGGAGGCACTTGCCCATCTGTTTTTCAATGCAAGGTTGTGTAAATAGCGAATTGTGTGAGCCATCATTTTCGAGGACAGCCTTCACACCTTCTGTTATTGGTAGTATGGGTCTTCTTGTACCTCCTAACCACTACAGCAACTTCTGTTGGCCTCTGTTCAGTAGCCTACTGATGATCTTGTACCCTCTCCCATCTTTATGAAGTCTCACAATCTGGTTTCTTACTTGTTCAGGCAATTCCTTACCTTGTGGAGCCATGATGGATTTGGCACAACCCAGGCCAAAACTGAGAAAGTTGTAGTGTTCACAGGTTCTTTTATAACCTTGTTCAGGCAATTAGTCTTAATTGGATGTCACAGGTGTAATCATTTTTGGATCAGTGGTCACAGGTGTACTCACTTTTGTTTCACTGGTTTCACCCTCTCTACATTTAAGAGTAGGCTTAAAACTTTCCTTTTTTGGTAAAGCTTATAGTAAGGGCTGACCAAGCTTGCCTTGGATAAGCCTGTAATCATGCTGCTATAGGCCTGGACTGTCGGGGGACTTCCCATGATACACTGAGCTCCTCTCCATCTGTATGCATTCATGTACCATTGATGCATGTTACTAACTTGGCTTCTTCCCCGGAGTTTTTGTGCTTTCTCATCTTGCAGAAAACTGATCATCAACTCATCAATCATGGTGCAGGGATGGTGGCGCAGTCCTGTTGGTGTCCTGCCCTGGGATCTTTTCCAGCTATTGCTGCTATTATTATTACTAGTCATAGCTCTATTGTTATTATTGTTGTTATTCTGATTCTCTGTGCCCCCAACCCCCCCTCTTTCTCGCTCAACCCAACCGGTCAAGACAGACGGCTGCCCAACCCGGTTCTGCTTGCGGTTTCTTCCTGTTAAAGGGGAGTTTTTCCTTGCCACTGTCACCAAGTGCTGTGATTTGGCACTATATATATAAATATTGGATTGAATTAAATTGGTCACAGGTGTATTCACTTTCATTGCATTGAGGTTGTACTTTGAGGCTCGTGTTTTCAATTTAGTATAACCTGTTTTTAATAACAAATAACCCTAAAAATACTACAATTATTGTAAGATGATACAATTCTGAAACATTTAACATTTTAGTGATATTGCAAAGGGACGTACTCAGTTTTATTATACACTGTACATAGTAGCCAATTTAATTGCAATATTAATGGCATTAGTTTGTCCTGCTATTTAATATTTCAAAATCAGAATTGGAATATATCCATAACTTTAATTTCCACAGTGCCCAGAGCTTTTAGCAGTTGAGAGTGCATTAATTTGAGAGTGTGTTAATTTCTGTCAGATTTTATAGAACAAGTTGTCCAGTTGTACAGTTATCTGCCAAAACATGTAGGCTTTATGTCAATTATTGTTCTCTGTAAACCTATGCTATCTATACTCTAATAACACACTCTTAGTGTTGACTTATAATGTAAATGGCATATGGCTAGTGTTAGTCATAGTGGATGGCTACAGAAAATGACTGCCAAGAGGGCAATATCAGATTGAATAACACAGTGGTCTGATTATCAGCCTGGTTCTTGTAGTAAAAAAAACTTCAATATCCAGGTAAATAGTTTTACACCCTAGTATGATTGTAATAATACAGTGATGCAGCTCATTGGCTTTGAACTCACCCTGATCCAGAGCCTGCCCTCCTTTGTTTGTATCCATCAGTGATCTGTTATCTTGATGATCTTTGGGACAAAGCAAAGCCAGGCAGGTTAATTTTGAAAAATAATTAAAGTTCAACAAGACATGGAGGCATAAATGGAGAAACATGTGAAAAAAGTGTGAACCTTACATTGGCATACATTAACATTTTATCCAATGTAAAAACAAAACAATGAAATACTTAAATTAATAACATTGGGTTTGAGGTACACAACAGAGACAGTACTTAATGCCTTTGTACCTGTTGAGTGTCCCATATGCATCATTGAGTTCATATGACCTGGACTGATAGCAATGGGAACATTGGCCTCAGCTGGAATATGCTCAAATAGCTCTTTGGAGCCGGTCTCCATACAGTTCATGTAGGGGATCGCATGCTTGCTGTCCATATAGTACATTATATAGAAGTTGCACATTTCATCATCGGAGGTACCACTGCAGACAAAACAGAGAAAAGTACCTGGGGATAAATACATCACTCACTGCAGTACATACAGAAAGGCAGATGATCTGTAAAGACGCGTTTCCACTGCAGTAACTTTTCCCATGGACTAGGAACCTAGTTCAACTATTCAGGAACTTAGTTCAACTACCTGCGTTTCAACCAGAGGTACCAGGATCTAAATGATGTCCAAGGAGGTTGTTTCAAACTCCAAAAAGTCTCTGCTCACAGGGGTGATACTTTCCAAAAGTACAAAACTTTGGGGGCAGGGTTTGAGGTTGTTCAACTTGTTTGATAACAGGATAAATGCATTATTTTGTTTTTCCATTTTTCTGGTAAATTAAAAAATGTAATCCACTTCCTGTTTTGTCCTTTTTTTTTTCTCGTTCCCCTAACCCGTTTTCCTCATCAAATCGACAATTGGTATAGAAATTAAACCATTCATTTTTCACTTGTCCGTCTAAAAAAATATTTCAGAGGCTAAATGTTGCTGGATAGTTTCCTCTGTCCTGTCAAGTTGATAACTACATTTTTAGTTTTGCAGCACTGCTCGACATAATGAGCGCAGAATTTATCAGGACGACAGCTGCTTTACTCCAAACATTTCCACTGTGTGAACTTGGACTGTGTGTGTAACAGCTGACCTATTGGATGTGTAGAAGAACACAGAATATGAATTAACATTAGATCCTGACCAATCCTGTCAGCGTGTCGGAGATTCAAATAATCAATGAAGTTATGCTGCTGTGCCTTGTGCGTAAATGCGCATAGCTGCGGGGAGATTGCTGCATTTAACTCTGTATTTTATATATATATGTGTTCAGATGCGGCGCTAGAGCAAATCAATAGGACGGGCGTTTGAATCTCACAATGCATTGTATATTTGTTTATCCTGTTATCAAACAAGTTGAACACAGCTTTGGACAGAGGATACATGCACCCCTTCTCGTCCCGCCAGTTAAAAACAACCACGAATTTGGTCTTTGCAAACGTAAATGATGTATTTATTTGCATATAGTGCGGGGAAGTGATCCGATCACAAGTGGTCACTCAAAACGCATGTAGAGACTCATGTTAATATCAGGTGTAAACAGACGTACTTAGACCTGTCCACTTGTGATTGGATCACCCAAGACAGATATTAATGCCAGGTGTAAATAGGGCCTCAGGCACTGTGGCTGCTTCAACTCAAGTACCACTTCATTCATAAAACAAAGAAGTACTGAGGACATTTATCTTCGTTTATTAATATTAAAGATAATGTTAGTAAGTTGTTTTTTCCTTATGTGTTAATACTGCAATATCTACATTTTTATGGTCTTAAATATGTATGAATTAAACTTTCAAAACTACAAGCTCCTACTGGGAGGGGGGCTTCCAGATTATTATATTATAGTATATCTCAATTACAGTTGGTCTCACTGTGAAGGCAATAGCTAGTTTCAAGTTTCTTTGAAATACTGGATGCATGTAGGATCAATTAAGGATTTGATTGTGATTACAAAAAAAACAATTTTAACTCATACACATTGGTTGAACTGTCATAGATCCATTGGTTCAACAACAAACTTTCTAACTGTACTCCAATTTTGGAAAAGCCAGCCGTGTGACCCCTCCAACAGAATACTTTATAGGTTTTCGGAAAGAAGCATGCAAGTAGGAATGTGTCCAAGCACACATTCCTGGTAGATTACTTTGTAATCTGGACAGTTATCCTGTCTACAGTATTATAAACCTTTGTGCATTTTTGGTGTCTGATTAGATTAAACTCATGGATGTATCACTCAAATCTGCCTTCCTGAATCGTATTTCATGAAGGCAAGTTTCATGACTGAACACAGACCCGAGCATTTTTTAATGCAGTGTATTCTTTAATTTGAATGCCTGGTTATAATGCTTTGTTCCCCCATTAGTGCATACAGCATATATTTACGTGGTATCACTGCATGAGCAATTAGATAGCAAGAGTATGGGCAGAAATATGTCACTAGAACTGAATTTGAATCATTTATATTTGAATTTGAATTGCTCAACTTCAATAATTGTATTTAAGAAATGAATTTGAATCACATAATTTTAAGTTGTATTGTTTAACTTGAATACTTGCACTGAAAAACAATCTAAATAGCATAATTTGAAATTTAATGTTATAATTGAATATTATCAAATTGAATTAATTTGCTCTGAAACTGTATTTTATCCTTAACTGAAAATTCAACTCTCTGTATACTTCCACATTCAGTTCTTGCAATTCAATTTCAGTTTACTGAGACACACATCTGGTTGTTGAGGAAGAGCAATCAAGTGCAGATTCACAGAGCTCCTTTTCAAGCTATGTACTTAGTGGCCAATGGTTTTTTATTTTAAAATGAGAAAACCAAACCACTTCCACTTAGAAACAGTAGTAGGAAAACAAAAAACAGATAATGACCCATATCTGGTTTTATAAGGTGCGTTTATGAACGGAAATCAGGAATTAGAATATGTATGGAAGTTTTCTTTCTCAATTTGGCATTGATTTTTTATTGTGACCTGGAGGTTGCATCCATGAGCTTGATGGTCCATGTTCGAAGCATAATTCATAATTCAATACAAAGCATAGTTCATGTGAGATAGCTGCACCCCAGGGATTTTCAAAGTAAACGCACTGTGTTTTATCAAGACTGAGACGCACCGATTTTAAACAATGTTTAATCACACAGCAGAAGTTGTAAAAAATTATTGATTGATTTATATGACAAACCGGTTTAGAGTTTTATGTAAATGTGGGAAACATTAGGCCAGTTGTGTTATCTTCTGCCCCTTCTTGTTGACTCTCTGTAAAGCAGGGGAAATGAGAAAGGTTAAGAATGAGATAATTCATTATAAAATGAGGGATGTTTGCAACATTTGGGGCCTACTGTATGATTTATGATTGATTTATGATGATGATTTAATAATGTGTGATGTCTGTCAGATTTGTTTTCTTAAATGCTACTCATGCTCCATTAGGAAGGCTTTGAACTTGCAATAATTCTCTGGACAGTAATATATGGCTCTGGTGAACCCCAGATAGGGTTGAGCAAATCTGAATTTTGGCTCTTTTGTCACATTTCACTTAAAGTAAATTAAATATTGCCAAGCTTAGCCTTCTACCAGAACATCTTACTGTCATGAATCTTGAAGTATTAGGGTGAGACTGCCTGTATTTGTCACTTCATAACATACCTGACATTATCAATAAAAGCATCTTTCACTATAACAACACACTTTTCACAACAAAGAGAAAGTATACTTTTTTATTTATTTTGAAGGAGACAGAGGTGATATGACAAAAAAAAACAAGATGATGAAGAATTAATACATTTGTACATCAACTGGACAAAGATTAACTATCTCTTCTTATCATCCAGTAAATTAAAAGACGATGCTTAAATTCAGAGTGGGGGACAGAGTGCACAATGAACTGCAGCCATACATTTCTCCGTTGTCTATTTCTCTGTTTTGCATCTTCAGTTAGGCTAACCTATTGTTGCTAACTTTGCAGTTAACCTCATTCACTTTTCCAGCACTTGGGGTAACAACAGACGTGACTTTTTAGCATTTATTAACTGTTACACTGGAGTCTGTACTGTACATTTACTGCCAGACTGACAACTTACTGCTAACCTTTTCCTCTGCTCTGCTTACATCCACTGTCACTTTCCTGAATGGATATTTGGCGTTATTTTTGGCATTAAAAAATATTTTTTTGGCCTGGTAGGAGTTCTTGTTGTTATAATTATAGGAGAACCACTGATTCAGTAAACGTTCAGTACTTTCAGTAAATGCTCAGTCAACATTGAGTGCAGTTACACCTAGCAATCTCCATTAGGTTGGGCGAGTTCAAAGTTGTGAAAACAACAGGGGTGTTTTGAATACACCCCCGTTTTCACAGGTAATTTATTTTTCTGTCCCTCCTGCCGCTGGAAATAATGGACTAATCCTGGAAAGCTATTGATGTAGCACTTCTCTCCTTATAAAAGGAACACCGCAATTATTCAACCAATTAGAATTTGGTCAGATGAGAGCATATTGACCAACTAATTGACCAGTCAACCAGGAGACTACAGCCCTACTGATTTCTTTCTTTTGTTATTATTCAGTATGCATAGATCAACTTCAGGTTCTGGGATTAGCCATGATGGTACAACTGACCAACAAACTGGAAGGCACACATCAATATTAATAATACTAATTCCCTTCGCCTTAGGTTTTAGCTTATTTCCAAAGTTTGTTTAGGCCTTTCTCGCTCTACTTCCATTTTAAGAGAGGTGACTGAATTTCTGTCCAATCCGCACTATCCAGCTGGGTAGTGCGCATTGTCGAATTGGACATCATGCTCAACCCAGTTGGGTGGCCTGCAATGACCAACTGGGTCACTCTGTACTGTCGACTGGGTTGCACATGATGTGCACTGGGTGGCAGCGCAGGACGACTGGATAGGTGGTGTCTGGTAACTGGATAGGTGGTGCGCAGTTTGGGTGGTAGGTGAATGGTAACTGGATAGGTGGTGTGCAGTTTGGGTGGGGTTTTGAATGAAAAAGATCGCCATACTTGTGGAGGTCCCACATCTGGCAAATAGGGACACATGACATTTATTTTATTATTTAGAACATTTTTTTACTTTGTAGTCTGCGTGCACAATCACAATTCTGGTAATACACCTTTGTCAACACAAAGAACACACTAGAGCTTAATAAATCAAAAATGCATGTCAAAACACCACTACCCATTACATAAATGACTGAAGAGGGTCCAGTTAACTTACTTCTACCATAAATGTAGACACTTCACACAGACTTAGATGAGCAAACATCCACATGAGTTTCAAAACAGCGGATAATAATAAACAAGTAACATTAGCATAGAACAGCAGTTTGTTAGCTACAACAGTTAGCTTGTTTGCCTAAAAACCAATTAATGTAGCTAGTGTTGGTTATGTTCTGTAGCTAACAGTTAGCCACACTGATGGGCAAGTAAACAATTTAAATGGTGTTTGGTTGGGCAGGAAAACTCAACAAAGTCATGCACACAACAAAACCACAAACACATAAAAGTTTGACTCACTTAAATGACTGTGGCAGTGTCTCTGTGCTTCTTGGTCATGGTAAAACATGGTGCATTTACTTTGAAAATCGCCGGGGTGCAGCTATCTCACATGAATTATGCTTTGTACACAGACAGCTCGTGGGTGCAACTTCTGGGTCACAATAAAAAAATCAACGCAAAATTGAGGAAGAAAATTCTGCACGTATTTTATTTCCCCATTTCTATTTCTAAACACATCAAACAAAATAAGATAACGGGTCGTTATCCATTTTTTGTTTTCCTATTTTGAAATTGCAGTGTTTGGTTTTCTCATTTCAAAACGAAAATCTATTGGCAGCCAAGTACATGGACCTAAAAGGAGTTCTCTGAATCTGCACTCGATTGCTCTTCCTCAATGACCAGATGCGTGTCTCAGTAAACTGAAATTGAATTGCAAGTACTGAATTTGAATTACCAGAACTGAATGTGGAAGTATATAGAGAGTTGGAGAGAGTTTAGTTTCAAGTTTATTGCAATTCTGTTCCAAATTAATGAATTCAATTTCAAATTATGCTATTCAGATTTAGTTTTTCAATACAATCATTCAAGTTAAATGATACAAATTCAAATTATGTGATTCAAATTAATTTTTGAATGCAGTTTTTCAAGTTGAGCAATTCAAATTCAAATATAAATGATTTAAATTCAGTTTCTAGTGACATAGACTTGTGCCCATACAAGAAATACATGTCACATGTCACATCGGCAGAGGAGAACAGACCATGATGGGAATAAAGTCACAGTGCCCATCTTACATTCCTATGATAAATGCCTAGGAGCTACATTGTATGTCAATATTAACACAGTCCAAGGAAAGCAAACAAGAGCTCATCTATTATACAGGTACTCTGATCAACAATGGGGTGTAAAACGCATTAGTGCATTGGGTTTTAAAGCAGAACTTACCCAATATATGTTTTGGAGATTCTGCCCTCACCAGTAAACACACATCTGGCTGCAATGATGTCACCATACTTCACATTCACTTCCTTGTTAGCAGGATAGAAAGCCTGGAGAGAAAATACTTGCACTGCTGAGCAAACAACATACAGCACCCTAACTGAAAATTTATTGAAAAAAATAAATGCAAAATTTTCGATACATAATAATGCAAAAATTACATAAACTACTGCATTCTGGTTTTAGTTTGAAATGCTTGTTTTGTTTCACCGACACTCACCTTGATAAAGTACTTAAATGGTTGATCAATTATCAAAACCATTGATTAAAGGAATAGCTCATCATGTTGGGAAATATGTCTTCTTGCCAAGTTGAGAAACTCGATACCACTCTATCATATCTCTTGGCTAAATATTAAGCTAGAAGCCAGTTAACTCATCTTAGAATAAAAACCGGAAAGGGGGAAACTGCTAGCCTGGCCCTGTCCAGATTGATCAGAATCCTATACTGTTTACCAGTGACAGGCTAACCTGCAATGTCCACAGCATCAGGCTGCGTCACATTCCGGCTCTGTTATGGCTCCCAGAAATAATTTGCTGCCATTCTATCCGGTGAGTGAGTATCAACCGGGTCTGGAACCTGCGTATCTGTCATTGTTTGTGTATGTTTGTGTATCCCCCAACCTCCATCTAGGTGTGTATATGTGCAAGTTAATTTATAGGGCCCCTGTTAAGTGAAATGATCGTTTGTCTGTCTTTGCTACCTTGTTGAAACATTCAATAAAGCGTTCGTTATACAAAAAAATTAGTGATAACAGAGAAAGTTAGGCTGCATTCATACCAAAAACAGCCCTGCGTAAAAAAACATTATCAGACACCAAAACACTGCAAAGCAGCACTATAATACTCACACTCAGGATTTAACTTCTCTGGAAAGTTATCGTGGCAGCAACTACTTTATCTTTCTTTGTGATGATTGCGAGATAAACAGCAGAAACACATCATTCATGTTACAAAGTAATCCACCAGGAATGACCGCTTGTATCTATCTGATTGGCAAATGCAGCACCTTGCTGGATGACGTCACGATGCTCTGCAGCAAAAGATGAACCAGGTTCAACTTTTTTGCCAAATGACCGCAATCCTTTGCAGGAGCTCTCTGCATTCACCCCTCCAATGCGTCAAAGCTCTGCCCCCATTTAACTGAATGAGAGGGCTATGTTTTTTCACGCAGGGCTCAAGTCTGGCCTTAGAGGCAAAAAGGGTTGTCATATTCAAGTACAGTCACAAAGCACACATCTACCTGTACTCCTCTTTTAATTCTCCTTGACCTCAGCTCAGCCTTTGACACAATGGACCATAATATCTTAATCAGCTATCTGTAGAACTATGATGGCATCAGTGATGTGGCTCTGGATTGGTTCATCTCCTATCTGTCAAACAGGTCCTTCTCTGTAATGCTTGGAGATGCCTCCTCCTCTTGCACTCCTCTCTTTTGTGGGGTCCCTCAGCGGTCTGTTTTGGGTCCCCTCTTATTCACTATATACATGCTACCCCCGGGGCAAATGCATGCGTAGACATCAATTTCCATTGCTACGCAGATGACATCCAATTGTATGTCCTGCTAAAGCGTGGTACCACCAATGTTTCTTGTATTATGTTCTACCTTGCTGAAATTAAGAGATGGATGTCCCAAAATTTCCTGCAGTTGAATGACTCCAAATCAGAAATTCTAATAATTACACCCTGTGGCCCCAGAACTAGCAGCATTGACAATCTCTCCTCTATTCTGGGTGCCTTGTCTAATAATGTTCACCAAGAGGCTTGCAACCTAGGTGTTATTTTTGATTCAGAATTGTCTTTTGATGCTCAGGTGACTGAAGTGTTGAAGTCCTGCTTTTCCCAAGTGAGACAGCTAACTAAGATCAGGGGCCATATTCACAAACATTCTGAGAATACTCTCAGAGAGCTCCTAACTTGGCCTAAAAATTTCTAGCAAGTAGTCCTAGTTTAGGAGTGAATTAGGAAAATTCTAAGAGCAACTCTGAGCAAGGAAGGGACAGAAACTTTTACCTTAGTGTGGAGGTGTGGTTGACCCCATTGCTAGGTATGACATTTTTTTTAAGTGTGTGATTGGTTGATCAAAAAAAAAAAAAAGCACTCTTAGTGATAATGGGCATAGAATGGACAGTGAAATCGATATGCCTAATCACAGAATTTAGTCTCCATTAAGACATGGTGTTATTATAAATACTATTTCATGTAATGAACATATCTGTTGAATAAATTATGAGCCATACTCTAAAAGTAGCCTTCAAAATGTTTGAAAACAACTTGTGCATGTAGCCTCTTCACATGCTGATAGTTGTTATATTTTTTTTTTTTTACATGTATTTACCATGCTGGTCCTTTTAGTACTTAATCAATTTGATATTACTGGGGGAAAAATGGCTAAGCTTTCAACAATTTCTGTGATTGCGGGCCATTCTATAAGTAGCAGTGTTGGTTGGCATGTAATTTTTTTTCTCCAGCTGCCAGCAAATTCCAAATTTTTCTAGTTGACAAATATATTAGTGTAGTGATCACTTTTATTTCATGGGTGGGTAGGCTATGTGAGCGTATCGCTAATAAGATCGACTACAAACATTATCCCTGCACAATCTAATCTTTAGTGTTTCATTAACTGTCATTCAGTGTTTGGAGAATATTTCTCCTACCTCTTTGTCTTTCTGCCATTTCCTCCTCTGCCTAAGAAACTTCTAAGCCTCTTTAAAGGCCTCCTCCTTTCTCCTAACAGTTTTTCACCTTAGGAGCTCTCTTATGGGCTAAGATGCTTTGTGAATAACTTTTATCTTTACCAGGATCTAGTCTTAACTGTAGAAAACATAATTCTAAGAATTTTCTTCGAATTTCGTCACTAGGAGCAACTCTTTGTACTAGGAAGCTTTATGAATATGGCCCCAGGTCTTTCATTTACTCTGCAGACTTATAAAAGGTCATCCATGCTTGTATCTCCTCCAGGCATAACTGTTGGTCTGTTGACAACTCTGAACTTTATCAGAAATGCAGAAGCTAAAGAACAGACGCTCTGCTTCTGAATTATTTCCAGTGGACATTGAAACAGTGAATGAGCATAGCACAACTGGAACATGACGCAGCCAGATCATGTGGACACAAGGAGTAAGGCTACTGGAGTCTACTGGAGTAACCTGGACTGGGTTTCTGTATAGAAAGTCCAAGGCAACAGCAGCAGTGGGTTACAGTATAAAACATGACATTTTAAAGGTTGAAATTTAATTTTTGGGCATATTTACCTTTATTGATAGTGAACAGGCAAACAGGAAACAAGGAGAGAGAGGACAAGAAACAAAGGTTCCTTGCTGGAATCAATCATGGGACATTGCGGTTCTAATAGTATATGCCTTAACTATTCCGCTACTGGGTGGCATGAAAATGTCGGTTTTAAGTTGCTCTCTGATGTGATAACGTACCTGTGGTAGCTGAGGAGATTGTCTCCCAATCAGGCTCCACTTCCCATCTCGGATCCTGTAGCCACTGACCACTTTCCCTGTGACAGAAACACTCATCTAGACTACCACTGATAAAAGTTACTCTGAAAGCCAAATTCTCTGGTATGACTTACCAAGGTGGTGTGTGTGGGTCCTGAAGGCAAACGGGTAGAAGGGATATGAAGTGTAATCACAGCCAATGTCTGCGTTTGTAACTGACAAAGAAAAAAGGAGGAATGTCAAGGCAGGCCAAATCTGTTATCACTGTACACTGTAACATTTCTGCCCTTGCTATTCTTTTCCCATTTCAACAGCAGTAATGGACTGTGGCTTATGGGGAGTGGACAATGTGCCTTACACTAACTGCTGATTGTCCCTTAATTTTTTGCAATTAGGGTTGGTAATGTAACCAATAAAACATTAAGTATAATAGGCTTAATTAGAGATCCTCTACAAAGGAAAATACGACAAATGCAGCAGTGTTTAACATTGAATTAATTTAAACAGCTGGACAAGAACCTTGCCTTAATAAAGCACAATACACACCTGTCACATCACACAGTGTCACATAATTTGACAAGTGTCAACAATGGGATATAAAAGAGTGATGTAACCTCATGTATTGATGCATGTCAACACATTATGACAGGTCAAGACACTGCTTGGGTGCTGGCTTCCACAGAATACAGCGTGTACTGCCTTGCGGGATAGGTTCTAGTTGGCTCTCTTTTTGGATCAAGTTCCTGTTTCACAAATTACCATTCACAAATGTGGTGGTTCTGCCTTCTCAGCCAACAAAAGCTGTTAGATGAAAGCTAATCAAATTAGGTATGATATTTGATTAGGTAAAATAAATAGCTAAATATTCATTATTATAAATCATAATGTATTAAATTATAAAAGTTGCTGATCAATTATCCTTTAAGTTCAAGGGGTACTCATATTTTATGTTATGCTACTATTTTTTTGGCAGTTTCCTGTAGCTGCAACCAGGATGGAGAGACAATGGGGTTGCTTTTCTCCTATGTGGTGTTGGGCCTCAAACCATGAGGTCACACAGAGAGGGCCTACATGTAACCTGTGAGGCCTGACCACGAGGTGCTTGTTCCTTTGTCTCCCCCGAGACAAAGGAATAGCGCCAAAATGCTGCTTACAGACAATGGGAGTCCATTGCAAACTCAATTTCCAAGGATGCTTTGTGATTTTCACACCTCAGCAGGGAACAGTCAACATACAGTCTCATTGACGGAGACGCTCCTGCACAGTGGAGCGTCCTGATGACGCAGCCATGACATCACCGCCCCTTTAAAAACTGAACGTGCCCTGAAGCACACGCTTTTCCCATGTCACTGAGCTAGGGGTAACTTTTGTTCCGCTGAGTTAGGTCGACTAAAGGGGGTACCCCACGCACATGTTTTCCCCTCATTGAAGACTCCCCTCGCCGGACGACACGAGACTTCGCCCGTGTTCACCCGAACACATTCCTGGATCCGAGAGAGACCGCTGCTGCAACCGGCGTCCTCAAATTCCCTTGAGAAGGAAGAAAAGCTATTCTTCACCAAGTCGACTCTGCTGCTCTCTCCGCCACGCCGCTGAGAGCCAGCGGCCGTGCTTTTCACTGACTGTGCGAGAACGGCCACCGTCTGCATCCGAGCCCAGGACAAAGCCGGACATAAAGACGGACTACACACACATCCTGCTCGCTTTCTGAAGCGACCAAGTAAGAGGCATAAGTCTGGGCAGAGGCAGTGTTAGTTGTGTGTTCCTATCAGCATCAGTTGCTGTTGTTTAGCATTTAGCTCTTAGCTGCTTTACTCTTAGGAGTATTTTAAGTTTGCTGCCTGTTCAGTTGTGTTCACCACACTAGACTGTTTTGTGTACTGCTGTGTTTGTGCCATTGTGAGAAAGAAAGTAAGTTGCTTTGTCAATCAGAAACCAGACAACGTGCGTTACAGACTGCCGTCCGTACACGCACTGTCTGTGGACAAAGGAACCGCTTCTCTTCCTCTCACGATCGCTTTCTCTCCTTCTTCCCTCTCTCTTCTGACTAACACATACACGCGCGCGCACACACACATACACACACCAACATCTTTTGCACATGTGATGGTCAGATAACGTTGGACAAAGCTTCGCTTTGTCTTTCCTTATCCGCCATCAGACACGTGTGTTTTTCACAGAAGTGGGTGAGTGCAAGACGCCGTCCAACAGGCGGCGCCATCTTGCGTCTGTCTAACCAAGACACCGCCATACTTCTGCCATCAGGTTCTCGCGCGACATGATAGTCACGTCCGCGTAGCAGACCAACAACGTCATCACGTCAGGTCCCGTCGCCATCTTGTCGCACACACGCACGCACACGCACGCACGCACGCACGCACACACACGCACACACACACACACACACACACACACACACACACACACACACACACACACACACACACACACACACACACACACGCATTCCCTTGCATGTGTCCAACCCTGTACATAGCTGTTTGTGTTTTGTTTGGTAGGATTAGATTTTAGAATAGTCGTTTATTGAATGAAACATTTGTTAAACTTTGTTAATTCTGCTAAGTTTAATAAACACTGTTATATCTTTAAAGAGAAGTTCCTCTGTCATTATTGTGTGTAATATTGTGAAAAGTGGCTGATTGAAGGAGTCAGAGCTCAAATTCACCCTTCTTTGTTCACCCTTGAATGTTGATATCTCCCAGATATTAACATTCTAGGTGAACTCCCATTTATGAGACTACCTGGTTTGGTTATTGGTCCCGGTTTCCGGGTGGTGCCCCGTATTTGTTAATTCATATTAATAATTCTATTAATTGTCATAATTAGTTAATTATCCTTGATAATTGATAATTATTGCAAATAATCAACTGTGTTCCTCACAGATCCAACAGTTGGTGCCTGAATTATTGATTAAGGTTAACAATATCTTATTTTCATAATTCATAATTATCTACGATAATTATGAATTATTGCTAATAACCAAACGCACTACTGCTCGTCCCAACAGTGGCTACATTTGGCAGACAGAGGTGCACACACCTCTAAAAGCGAGTTTTTACCCTTCACTGTACAATACAGTTTATAATATTTAGTAATTGTAATTGTAATATAGATTGACATGTTCATAAAAATACAACATTTATGCAATTAAGGCAGTTAAGTGATTCTACAAATCATAATCTGTGGAGACACAGTCATGAATTCCATAACTGACTTCTCAACAATATCAGGAACTCAACAATATCAGGTAACATCAGAGGACTGCCATTCAACTGAAACATTTAAACAGTACATAGAAGACTCTGACCTTGGTGAGAGTGGGAAGTTTTTATGGAGATCAGAATCAGCTTGTAACATAAAGCTTGCTTCCTGTTGCCACAAGGCAGTGCTACCCAAGTGGGGTACATTAAGTCAAAGTCACCTGACATGCATATGCATTGTCATGAATATCGGATGTTGCACGAAGGAGTTAAATACTACTTCTTGTGTCTACTATGTGATACTAGAGAACACTCACTAATTATATGTCATGTTGCAGTATATCATGTGTAGACCACACTATGTAAATCGGATGATGTTTATCAAATAATGCTGACTTCCTGTTGTTAGTAAGTGGTGCTATGACTATGACTCATTGTGTCAAAGTGTTCAGGCCTGGACTCCAGTCAAGCATGTGGAATTTGGGGCAGATTGGACAAAGTGCAGTGAAGTTAGAACAACTTCCTGTTTCATAGTGAAATGTACAAATTTACCAGCATGCCACGTCAAGGGCATTTCATGAAAAGTCAACATTTTGATAACTTTTCCTCACACAGGTCGTAAGATGACACCGACCAAATCTGAAGTCAATAGGGTCAAATCCCTAGGAGGAGTTTGTTAAACTACAACACCTGCAAATGGCAAAAACTGGGCAAAAATTGCAAAGTAAATTCAAAATGTCTGACCTCCTTTTGGATTTGAGGTATGGCTCCAAGAGACTTTTTTTGAGTCTGGAGATGTTACATCCGCCTATCAAATTTTGTAAATCTATGTCAAATTTAAAGGTTGGGGCTAGGGGGCGCCCTCAAGCCATTTTGCCATACCCAAACTCAAGGCCCATATCAGATATCAAGTTACGCATGATGCATGATGCATGTGCAAAGTTTCTTGAGTTTTCGAGCACCCCTAGCACCTCAAAAATACTAAAAGTTATTAGGGGGTGCTATAGAGCCGAAGAGCCACGCCCAAGCGAAATTGTGATACTAATTGAAATATTTACTACTTCGAACATAGGTGCAAAGTTTCATGAGTTTTTGGGCATCCTAAAGGCCTAAAACGTGTTTGTAAAATGAAAATTGACGCACCACATTAAAAATGGCTGACTTCCTGTTGGGCGAAAAAATTTTGAGAAAATATGTTTTATGTTGAGAATGATGAGAGCAATGAACCCACCAAATTTAATGAACATCAAAGAAACTTAATTCCAAAATGGTTTGGGGGTGCTATGGAGCCAGCTGGCCACGTCCGAGAGAGTTTTCAAGCATCCTAAGCCCCTCAAAATGCAATGGCATGGGGTAATAATAATAATGATAATAATAATAATAATAATAATAATAATAATAATAATAATAATAATAATAATAATCTTTAGAAAAGAAATAGGTTCCTTGCATTTTCAGCGCCAGGGACCCTTGGCCCCTAGAATGGTAACCATTCTAAGAGGAGACCAGTCTGACCGTCTGCACAAAGCACAGCATATCTCACCCTGACCTTGGATTAACATAGGAGACAGCCAGCCTTATCAAGACAGCTGCTTATACCAGCCAACCTCAATAGGCAGAGAGATGAACTGCTCTGAAAGAGACCTACTGCTCCCAGGACAGAAGATGACCAGAGAATGACCACAAATGGAACACAAATAATTTTTCCACAATGTCAACTGACCTCCATTAGCAATACCACAGCTGCTGGTCCCTCCGATGCACGCAAGGTGCAAGGGCCCATTCATTGCTGCTTGAAGCTTTCTTCTTCTTTGTTTTTCTCCACTTAAAGTGTTCATGTAGCAAAAACCGTAAGACCATAAGTCACCAAAATTGGCGGGTGGCTTGCAAATTCCACCCAATACTCAAGCACATAAGATGACATACTGGCCTCAAGGTGGTGCAGTAACAATCAAGTTTATGGTTTAGAGTCAAAATGCTTTCATCATTTTAACCTCTCAATTCAACTGCATCTTTGCTCCAACAGTCTTCTGCTCTGAAAATATCAAGCTTTGCAACTTTTTCTCAGTTTTCTCAAAATCCTATTTTCGACAACTCAGAAACTTATTTTCCTCAGAAACTATTGGGCCAATCGTCCTGAAACTTGCTCAGCACCATCTAAGGATCAAAAGCTATCAAGGAAGTCTCGATACTTCAATCCATTTTGAAATTACACATTTTTAGACCTGTGCACATGTCTGGATGCTAGGTCCAAGCTTCACTACACAGTCCTGGGATATTCTGCCACTAGGGGGCACCACAAATGCAAAAAGTTTAAAGATTTGTCATGCATTTGGTCATGACTCAAAATTTGGTAATGATTGATTAAAGTGTGTGTGGCTTATTGGAACAAATCTAAATTTCTAGGCATTTCACATTCCAAACTTGAAAAAATAAAAAATAAACCACCCGTATGTCCTACAGAGCTGTAATTGTTACAGTACATCCACTGAATTTGTCCAATTATTATAAATCTTGGGACATAATTTCAGTCCATGATTGGGGATAGGTCTACCATAGCATTTTGAGCCCGGCCCATAGGGGGCTCCACAGATATGTATCTGAAAACCTGGGGGACAGAATTGTACAAAATTTGGTGTGCACACTCTGGGGGCAAGTATTAACCAAAATCTGAAGTGGCATGCTCACTATCTCTTGAACATAAGAACTGAGTTTTGTTCACATCCGATGAAGGGGAACAAATGGCGGAACTTTGAGTGCTCAGTTATTGATGAAATAAGTGTGTGATTGGTCTCACTCCTTTAAACTAAAAAGTGACTTTGCTCAGCTTTGTCAAGAATGGAACCTGCTCATTGCTGCTTGCAGCTTTAATTCTGGCCGATTGAGCTGCTTCCTTCTGTTGAGTGCAAAAATGTTTGAACCCATAATCTGATCTGGTGCTTGCAGCTATATTTGAGGTTCAAACCCCAAAGGGGTGGAGCCCTACTGAGTATCATTTGTTTTTTGCCACAGTGGCTCAAATTGCGGTGAGCTTGAATGAGGGAAAATCATGAAACTTGGCTGAGTAACAGCAAATGATATGCAGGTGCTTCCCAAGAAATATGAGCCCAATATTGGTGGCGCTGTAATTAAGGCCGAAAAACTCTGGGAAAAATTGGAAAGGCCACGCCCCCCACAGCATAAGTCCGGTTTGACTTGAAATTTCACACAGGAGTCGAGCTCAATGTGCTCTTCAAAAAAGCGTCTTGGACCATAAAAGTCCGCCATGATGGATTTTTTGCTAATTTACATAACATAAAAAAACAGTAGTGTGTCATCTACTTCTTTGATTTTGACTTTATCGACTTCAAATTTGGTACACAGCCTTGGGTGACTTAGATACACAATTTTACAACAAATTACCAAGATCGGTCCAAAAACGATGTCACTCCTTCATATAATTCTAATTCTAATTGTGGTGGTGATGATGATGGTTGTGATGATGATAATAATGATGGTGGTGAACCTATATTACAATGAATATATATATTATAACTATTAATTATTAATCATATGTAAATTTAACTTAACTCCAATTAATTGATCTATTTTTCTTTACCTCTTCGTATGACATACACTGTTCTAGAGATAACAATCATACACATCCTTTTATCATGTGCACACACACACACACACACACACACACACACACACAAAAAACTAACTTCTTTCAACTTCATGTCTGTTCTGTCATAATCTTTGTATGAGCCATATGCCCAATGGTCACCTTTATGCCACTTTTTGTTTTATCACTGTATGTATAATAAAACAAATATTGAAAGAACATGTCTCTCAGAGAAGCCTATAAGAAGAATTTCATATCTTTGCACTTGACTCATTTACATAGAAGAAAATTGACATTAAACATACCTCTTTTTCCTGGAAGGATAACTGTGTCCACAGACATGAGCAGGTATATGCCAGCAATGAATGGCTGCCTTTGAGGAGGGCACACAGATACACAGTTAGAGGGTAGGAAGCTGTAAAGTTTTGGTCACATTTTTAATCACTTTTCGCCTGACATTTCCTTCCTATTCCTTTTTGTCAAGCTGATTTCTAAACATACATTCTTCCTGGTCCTCTAGAAGAAAAACACATATAGTAGTCTCAAGGAGACAAGCTGAACACCGTGTCGTTCTTTATTCATGTCCAACAAGCACCTAATTTCACAGTACCTCTACCAAGACTTTGTATTTTATTATACAACAGAAAGGTTGATGCTTTTAAGTAAATACTTACGGTTTGGATGTCATTTTTAAGGTAAGTCCTGAGCAATCTCTATGATGGTCTGCAGAAGAAAAGAAAAAAAAACAAGACTTAGCATCTGCCAAATTTATTTTTTCATCTGAATAAGCACTATAATTACCAAAGTTGATGTGTACTGTATGTAAATTACCTAAACGGAAGTGGGTGAAATGTTAGAAACACCTTTTATCATGGCAGTCCAATTTACAACCACAAAAAAGTAGATCCTCAAAGAGATATGAAGTCAACTCCTCTTAAACTATGTCAAGAATGTTGAACAGTGCAGTGCTGTTGTATTGGATTGAATTACATTGTATCCTTAGACCCTCAACACTGCCCGAATGCATCTTGTGTAGACACAGAGGACTAAGAGTTTTGTTGCTCTGCCAATGTGCTGCTTACGCTACACCTCCTTTGTAGATATGGTGTACAGAGTCTACAGAAGTCTGCAATATTAGCAGCTTTGTGAGGCTATCTCAGGCACAGCTGTGCTTGAGCTAATTGCTAACATCAGCAAGCTAATATGCTCACAATTACAATGTACAATGTTAACTATATTAACCAAAGTATTGGACAAAGTGATGGTGGCACTAGATGAAAAGTCAAGGGATCACCAAAGTGATTACAATTATTCCGTGGCAGGGAATGGATTTTTGTACAAAATTTCATCCAATAAGCGTTGAGATATTTCATTCAAAGCCACAACTGTAAACATTATGATTCTGCTATAGCAAAGACAGAGATCACCAAGGTCATAAGGAATGATCATCTGAGAACCATTAACGTCTGTACTGGTATCTGCTGAGATATCTAATTCCAGGGATAAGCAAAGATTTCGACCTGCTGGTGCTACTAGATGAAAAGTTAAAGTAACAATTCATTAAGTTTCATCAGCTGGGCACCACTGATGTCTATACCAAATTACATGGGAATCGATCCAGTAGTTGTTGTCAATACTTTAACTTCCACTGAGACTTACCTCTGAAAGCACTGACATCTCCATAATGGATCTGCAGTACAAAGTAGGACATGCCTGAATTTCTTCCAACTTTAAAGCCAACATCTGATGAGACAACAGAGAGAAAAACAGGTAAGAGAAAGACACAAATCCACATGGCACTCTAAACTGAGATACAAAAGAAAGAAAAGATGGATAACTATACATGAAAACCCATACTTGACAATACACAATCCTACTTTGACTGGTCAGTGGATTATACAGAGTAATGTGTAATTCAATGCTGTAAGCACCACAAAATAATTAAAGAAGAGACAAAAATCTCAAAGACAGAAGCTGGACAAATGACAGCAAAAACTCTCCACATGACTAGATACCACTAGAAGTCAGTTAATAAATATGATTATTAATAGTTGTGAACCAACCCTTTGAGAGACATACCTTTGGGTAATTTAGTGGGTGGTGCATTCTGAGCCCAGGCATACATAATGGAGGCTTCATCCTCACAAGTGCCCTGTACACTGCCGCAGTCCCTTAAGAGAGAAATGACACAATCAAATGGGGAAACACAGTGAATTACAAAAAGGTACACCTCTAAACACCTGTTCCCACAACAACAATCTAGTGTTTGGTGGGAAGAAAACCTGCAGGCACTTCCATAAAAAGGACTGACACACAGGCTATCAGGGAAAAAATATTACTTGTCATGGTCACTGCAGTTTTGTGTTCAAACAAATTTTGGAAATTAGCACCAAAAAAAAGCCAAATTGCCTAAAAAGCACCCTGCCTATATTGAACTAATACAAGCATGCCTTTCATTAATAGGTAGAATAAAATGTTAATAAAGAAAACAATGTAATAAAAAAAATGTTCATTTTCAACACTAAAAACAGAACAGTGACCTGAAGTTGAATATTACCAGTAGTTGCTAGTGGAGAATGGAGTCTGGCAGCCAAACAGCAGCATGTGATGGACTGTGTCCATACTGGCATGAGGTATAAAGTCCACTGAGGAGGAAAAACACCCTGGTTAAAATATTATATATCACTTGAAAAATCAATCGAGTCTCACATCAGAATGTGTAATAGCTTTGTTGGTCCACAGCGCAAAAGGTATTAGTTTCACAATAACGGCTCTAAAATTGTGAAATGCCTCTGTTTTTTGGCCTATTCTTTTCTATTGGTCTGAGAGGTAAGGTGGGGCTAGGCCATTCAAGGCTTTAAAAGCAAATAAAATAATTTTAAAATGAATCTAAAATGGACAGGCAGCCAGTGGAGTGAAGCTAAAATAGGTGAAATGTGCTCAAACTTGCTTGTGCCAGTTAAAAGACGTGCAGCGGCATTTTGCACCAGTTGAAGACAAGCAATGGAGGACGCACTAACCCCCATATAAAGTGCATTGCAGTAATCCAGCCGAGTGGTCACAAAGGCGTGGATTACTGTCTCAAAGTGCTGTCTCTGAAGGACTGGTTTAATTTTTGCCAGCTGCCTCAACTGGAAAAAGCTTGACTTCACCACAGCTTTAATCTGGCTGTCAAATTTAAGGTCTGTGTCCACTTTTACCCCCAGATTGTGCACAGTTGGCTTGTGGTACTGTGCCAAAGAACCCAGATCAACCAGGGGGGTCACAGAAGTGCCACCAAAGACCATGACTTCTGTCTTTTTTTCATTAAAATTTAGGAAGTTTAGAGACATCCAGGCTTTAATGTCATGTAAACACTCATGCAATGGCTTAACACTGTAGGAGTCTGACTTTTTTAGGGGGACATAGATCTGACTGTCATCCGCATAGCAATGAAAAGAAATGCCATGTTTCCTGAGAATTGAACCAAGTGGGAGTAGACAGAGGGAAAATAAAAGAGGGCCAAGCACAGAGCCCTGTGGTACCCCATATGAGAGGGGAGCAGTGGAGGACACAGAGTCATCAAGGCTGACACAGAAGGTTCGATGTGACAGGTAGGACCTGAACCATTCAAGTGCTGTGCCACTGATGCACACCCACTGCTCCAAACGAGCAATCAGGATTTCATGGTCCACAGTATCAAAAGCTGCAGTCAAATCTAAAAGTACAAGGACAACACAGTGACCAGAGTCAGTAGCTAAAAAGATGTCATTAAAAACTCTTAAAAGCGCTGATTCGGTGCTGTGCAATGTTTTAAAACCGGATTGGAAAATCTCAAGAATATTTTGTTCATTTAAAAAGTCAATGAGCTGAGAATAGACAACCTTTTCTAAGATTTTAGAGAGGAAAGGCAATTTAGAGATAGGCCTGAAATTTGCCAAAACAGTAGGATCCAGCCCAGGTTTTTTTAACAAAGGTTGCACAACGGCATGTTTAAAATGAACAGGAACCACTCCAGAGGACAGACTGCTATTAATAACTGTGTGAAAAGATGGTCCAACAGTCTGGAAAGCCTCCTTAAAAAGTCTGGGGAGGGACAGTTTCATCTGGAAAACCTGAGGGCTTCAAATGACCCACAATCTCCTGAACAAAGGGCAGGGTCACAGGCTCAAATGTGTCCAACCCAGCAGAGCAGGGGACAGACACTGAAGGGTCAATGGCAGGAGGTGAAATAAGTGCTCTGGTAGAAGTGACTTTATCAGTGAAGAAGTGAAGAAATTTTTCACACACAGCTGGGGAGGCCTCAATTCCAACAGTCTGTGGTGCATTCAGAGCAGAGTTGATCACTTTAAACAACACACGAGGCTTGTGGCAGTTTAACAAGACAATATCAGAAAAATATTTTCTTTTAGCCTCTTTCACAGTGGATTGGTAATGACGCCAGTAATCCCTCAACATTTGAAAAGACACTTGCAATTTGTCCTTTTTCCACTTTTGCTCAGCTCTTCGACAATCCTGCCTGGCAGCACGGGTTGTTTCATTCAGCTAGGGCTCCGCCTCCAATTTAGTTTTATGCTGTCTGGTCTTCAATGAAGCCGCAATGTCTATGGCAGTTTGACAGGTGTCGAGAAACCATGAGCTGTTAAGAGCCTCTGTATCCTCATACACAGATTCAGGCATAACGCAGTTTTGACTGAAGGCATCTGAGAAGTGAGCAGCAGTGGAAGGGTTAATAACTCGACATGTGCAAGCAGCAGCGCGAGGTTTAACTGTTTGACAGCAAACAGCAGCTTCAAACAGTACAGGCATATGATCAGAGAAAAAAGCAAACCAGGCAAACCATGAGATAAAACAAGATCAAGTGTGCGACCACGTTCATGTGTAGGCCCAAGTACAGACTGCACAAGATTAAAAGAGTCAATGATGTTTAAAAAGTCCCGCACCAAAGTTTTTCAGGGCAACAGACATGAATATTACAATCTCCAACGATAAGGACCCGGTCATACTTAGGCATAATATCAGCCAAGAACACAGAAAAATCTGATAAAAAGTCTCTGTTGTATTTAGGAGGCAGATAAACCACAGCACACAACACCGTGTGAGAATGCCCCAGCTCAAACAGACTCAGTTCAAAGCTGGTGAAGGAGGATGACAGCGATATCTGTTTGCATTTAAAGTCACTCTTAAAAACAGTCGCAATTCCTCCTCCTCAGCCAGACATCCGAGGAGAATTAAAATAGCAGCACTCGTCAGGTAAGAGTTCTGTGAAGACACTGGACTCACCAACACTCAGCCAAGTCTTGGAGATAAAGAGGAAATCCAGTTCCCAGGATATGAAGAAATCCTTGAGGATAAATGATCAGAGCGAACAGCTGACGAGGAGGCCCGACACAGAGGCCGCAGGATCCCCAGATTCACTCCGCACCAGCGGAGACAAGGAGAGCAGGATCTGCGGGGCTGGAACACCACATCCGAGCCCGCCACCGGGACTAAACAGGCAGCTACAGGGTCCAGGGAACGTCGAGAGACACACAGGCGAGGCCCAGCTCCATATCCGCCTCGATCAGGACGTACCAACCTGGCCCTCAGCCTCACAAGACAGCCGCTACGCTTTCCCTGGCGTCGGTGCCGTTTTCGCCGCGGGGGTGGCGCTAGAGTGCGGCGGATGTATGTCGGGATATCCGATAGGAAATGAGGGTCAGTTTTTCTCCCATAATGATCAAATTTGACAAGATTTTTGGCGGTGATTCTCAGATCTGGCAGCGTTTGGCGATCATACACCAATAGAGTGTTGACGAAATGTGTAGCAAGTGTTAGAAACAGCAGAACACACACAACAGTTGGAGCAGCTGACACACTGGCGCTATCTTGCCATCTCAAAGTTCAGGGTTCATACACATTTTGGCCAAAGAATTTCAATGACTTTCTGTTAATTTTGTGTATACTATGTTTTGATATATGCTATAGTTTTGGAGTAAATCACATATTACAGCTGTGTCAATTGCTGTAAATTTCCTGCTGTAATTTCAATGTTGTTTCTTCATCAAATATTCTATCTTTAGTGCCTGGTTCAGACACTGTGTTTTAAGTCCCTTTTGGCTCTATGTGCTCTGTCCAGATGCACATTCCATCTCTCTTGATCACCCAGCACACCTTTTCTTTCTCTCTCTCCACTTCTCTCTCTCTTTTTCTCACAACCCTACGCTCTTTCTCTCACACTCCCTCAGTAGTTGGTTAAATTAAATTGAAATTTCGTATCAGTGGACTTATTTCTATTACTGGTAGCAATGCTAGATCATCAAAGAGGGTAGCCTCTGCCCCCTGTCCACCGTCCTATACAGATAGACCCCCAAACAAGTTTAACACACATCAGTGGGTTGGTCTGAATGGGGTAAGAGAGGGACGAGGTTGACAAGCTGTTAAATGTTACTGTCAAACAGCTGTAACAGTAAAATATGTGTTGGTCTATTGCTGCTGTTTCATTTAACAATGGTTCATTATGTTTCAATAAAAGCTGATGGCAAGACAACATACTATACATAATTAACACCTATTTAGCTAATGATTTTGAGTTCCCTGTACCTTTAACATTTTGTGCAACAAGCTTAAATCCATCTTCTTCTTACTAGCTGTCAGTTTCAAATCGCTTGACTACAAGTCCGTGGTAAGAAATCTCCATTCAAGGTAGAAACAGCAATGGGTGAGGATGGCAGATGGGGGTCAATACGGCAACAGGTAAAGTCCCGGAGACCACAGCAATGTGATACAATTATGTTATACAAAATTACATTTTTAACAAAATTTTCACCAGCATTTTGTATGACAACACTAGAAGACATACTGCATAACCACATGAAACTTGTGTTGTTTACCAGGTAGGCTATGCTAGATTATTGTTAGGGCTGCCCCCAAACGTCGATGATTGTTCTTTAGCTGCATCATCATATTTATAGTAAGTCACAGTGAAATCACTTTAGATATACAAGTTTGATGGAAACGGAAAGGAATCATGGAAATGGAGGACAATGTGACACAGAGCAGCTCTGACTCTGAAGTGCTCAGTTCCAGTGTCGATGCAACGAGGTCAACTAAAATATTTTTCAACCTGTTAGTGCTGGGAGGAGCATGTTTTAGCAATGATTCATAATTATCAAAGGTAATTATTAATTATTAAAATCAATTAATAATAACGGGGCACCACCTGGAAACGGGAACCAATAACCAAACAATAAGGTAGTCTCATAAAAGGAGTTCACTTAGGAATACTAATATCTGAGGGATACCAGTATCCACGGACTCGGTGGTCCATCAATTCACAACACAGTAGCAATAAAGCTTAATAAGTAATAAAGCTAACAAAACACAAAACACAACACAGTCTCTGCCCAGATGTAAGCCTCTTACTTGGGTCACTTTCAGAAAGCGATCAGATGTAGCTATGTTTAGTCCATCAGTGGGGTCCAGCACGGGTCCTCTGATGCATGGTCCTGGCAGCGCTATCCTCATTTCCTCAAGGACTAGCAGTGACTGGTTTCTCAATGGGCAGCAAAGAATACAGTTGAGTCAACTCTGTCAGAGGGCTGCAGGGCGAAGAAGTTATCTGCATCTACGTGAAGAAATCCTTTTCTTCCTTCTGCGGGTGACAGAAGAACGGTAGCTTGCACCAGCGGTCTCTTGTTCAGATCTGGTAATTGTGCTTGGTTGGGAGAAGACACAGGGAGAAGTCTCAGTTCATCCAGCAAAGGGAGGATCTTCAAAATTGGCGAGGGGAAATACACATGCACTGAGGTTACCTCCTTTAGTAAACTGGTTCACAAGGGAAGGCTAAGCTTCCTGCGGCACGGTCATAAGGGAAAGGCAATGGATGTATCTGTGCAGCTGGTACTTCGCTGAGGTGACTGTCAATTAGAGATGAGAGTTTGGGGATTTCACACCAAGGTGCAAACTGCAGGGCAGGCTGGGAGTTGTGGTTTGAGCAGCCTTTTTGGCACTCTTCCTTTGTTTCAGGAATTGAGGGACAAAGGCGGCCTTGTGGTCAGGCTTCAGAGTTTACAAGTAGACCTGCCTTTGTCTGACCACATGGTTGAGGTCCAACATCCCCCCCTTTGGTCTGAAGAGTGGGGTGCTGGCCAGTCTTCAGAGTAACTAAAGGACCAACTAGTCCATGTAGGAGGTGTGATCTGACGGTTACACAGTCCATGTCCTTGAAAACAAAGAGTCTTTATCCTTGGGAGGAAAGTTAGACAGTTCAAACAGTTCAGTAGTCCATGAGTTTCGCAGAGGCTCTGGCATCTGAGAAGTTAAACTAAGGCATCATCTGGGCAGATGGTTTCTACCTAAGCTTAACTACACTACACATCACATAATTGCACAACACATTAAGTTACAGTCTGTGGCGTTAATCCACCACAATCCCTGACCACTCAGTGTTCACCACCGACACTAGGGTAGAAACCAAAGGGAGAGAAGTGGAGAGGAGCAGGAACAGGATGGGTTAGAGGCTCAAAGCGGCCCCTTTCTTAATTATGCATAACTTTACAGCTTGATAAAATTTAAACAGGTGAGTTATAAAAAAAATTGTGCAGTGGTCATGAAAGGTAAAATTAGCTATAGCGACCACAACTGTTTTTTTGTTCCAAGCTGTAAACATGTTTATTTCTGCTGTTAAGTAGGACATTTTAACATGGGGGTCTATGGGGATTGACTCGCTTTTGGAGCAAGCCTCAAGTGGCCATTGAAGGAACTGCAGTTTTTGGCACTTCTGCACTGGCTTAATTTTTCAGCCCCAAAGGTTGCCGCTTGGTGTTGCCTTGCCAAAAACCTACACTCAGCATGGATTTTAACTGGTACACATTCTGCCATTCTACGATGGAAAGGGTGGAGAATGAACCCTATCTCTAGGTTCTGAGGATCTACATAGATTGGAATTGTACTGCCAAGACTACATGCCAGAGGATTGCACATCAGTGGTCGTAGCAGATCTAAGGGTTTGCTCAACCAGGCTTGGGGGGACAAGATAGGCTGGTATCTGCCCACTGCTCAGGTTGCTGATTGAGGAGCTAATCTCCCTAATGAGGTCCTGCATCAGATCCCTGGCTATATGCACGTACATTATGTTGTCTCTAACCACCTCTGACAATGTCCCTATGGCATGCAACGTGTTGTTAATGAGGCAGAATGAAAGTTAACAGTGACTAAGGTACCCTGAGGGGTTTTACCCAAGTCCTATAACTGTTCTCATTGGAGGAGGAGTCTCTGTTGGATTTCTGGCATGTCCTCATTGCCTTTGGAGTGCTCTAGTGCTGACAGAGTTGGCAGCCACTGCAGTGAACAGGCCTCCAAAGGATCGCTTTCAACGTTTCCCGCAACTGAGGTCTTCCTCCGTGACCAGGAACTTCCGTAGCTGTTTGAGGAAGCAAACAGTCATTTGCTTGGCATGCTTAACTGTGTCCTGCGTTTGGGTTCTGCTCAATCTGCCCTATGTCAGGCATGGAGGCAGGCAGATGTGTTTGTAGTACACATCCCAGGGATCTAGCCGGACGTAGATTCTCTTGGTGTAGATACACATACTCGGTGTGATACTGGTTGGCAGGCTGAGGTCAGCCACATCAGCAAGCGGGTGACTCGTAGGCTGAGGAAGATGCCAAGGACCCAAGGGAGTCTCATCCTGGAACAGACCAGAGTTTAGTTACTATGGTGAGAGGGGAGTAGGGGTTAGGAATGCATGCCAGCAGGGAGATTTGAGGCATGCATCTATCCCTACAGAGCTACTGTGGGGTGTCCTCCCCACCTTGGGATGCAGCTTGCTCCCCCCTTCCAGGCATGCAGGCTAACTCTCCTCTTACAAGTGAAAGCAGCTTAAAGAGCTTGATCTGATTCGCATAGACCCATTTGTATGCTGGCACCTGGCTTGGTTTGAACAGTCTTGATTCGGGAAGCTACCTGAGAGAGTTTTCTCACAACCTCAAAAGGGCCGGACCAGCTGGGTAGGAATTTCCTGGACTGAGCTACCAGCTTGGCAAACCTGAAATAGAACACTTTGTCACGTACATGGTATTCACGGTGGGACGTTTTCCTTTGGCTCCTTTGACACTGGCTTCCAGGTCCTTCTGGGCCCACGCAAACATGGCCCAAAGATGGTCACACAGGTCACATACTGGTGTGCCATATAGGCAGTTGTCACGCTGACATATTCATTGACATCTGACATTAAAGTTGACTTCCACTCCCAGGATCTCAAACATGGCAGTCACCACGCCCACGGGGAAATGAGTGCCTCAGTCCAAGTTGATGGAGGGGGGCAGTCCCTAGCAGCTGAACACTTGGTTCAGCAGCAGGACAGCGGTCGTCATGGCCATGTCATTGGGTGCTGGGAGGCACTCAACCCACTTGGTGAACGCACATGTGACCATTAAGAGGTATATGTTACCTCAAGAGGAATTGGGCAGTGGCCGATCCAGTCCATTTGAAAGAGGAACCACGGAAAGGTGATCCCTCGGCTCTGGAGTGGGGGTCGAGAACTTGCAGCAAACCAGGATGTAGAGCAGCATGTTGCAGGCCATCGACAGCCGGTAGGCAACCTGCTGAAGGGTCCTGAGGGTGGCCTTGTAGCTCCAGTGACCTCCAACAGGAAAATCATGATTGTGGGCCAACATCACCTCCCTATGGTCTGTCAGGACGACCCAGCGAGCCAGTCCCTGACCATCGGGAGTGAAGACCAACAGGCCCTTGTCTGATTTCAGGTGAGGTTGGATGGGGCATAGAGCTTGCAGCTCTTTGGGCTCGCATGACGAGGGTTGAGAGGTCCACCAGCTGCCAGATAGCTTGAATAGCTATCTCTAGGTTCTGAGGATCTACATAGATTGTGCAGGTTTAGGGGCCCCTCATCTTTCTCTCGCCTGTTGGCAGGTGGTGGCATTACCACGCTGGCCTGGGTAATCAGAAGCCAATCCTTGCTAAACGCCCATGATCGTTGCCATCCTTATCAGGACCAGAGATCTTGGAATGAGCCTTGATCCAATACACAGTTATTCCCTGGCCCATCACAAGGAAGTCGCAAGCCAGAAAGTGTGTTTGACTTCCTTTTTCCTGGCGTTTCTCATACCATTTTTGTTCCACATGGAGAAGTGAGAAATGAAGATGTGACGAGTGTAGTAGTGTAGCTGGAGTCAGAGCAGATAACCAGCTGGCTATTAGGCAGCTGGTGATCAGCGAGGAACACAGTACAGTGGACTTGGTCGGAAGGCAGCAGTGCATAGAAGTTATTTGCGTCTTCGTGAAGAAATCCTTTTATTCTTTTTGCAGGTGACAGGAGAGCGCTAGCTTGCAACAGCAGTCTCTTCTTCGGATCTGGAAATTGTGCTCAGTTGAACTCAGGGAGAAGTCTCAGTTCATCCAGCGAGGGGAGGATCTTCAAACTTGGCAAGGGGGAATACACATGCACGGAGATACCTCCTTTAGTAAACTGGCTCATGGGGGAAAGCCAAGCTTCCTGTTGCACAGTTACAATGGAAAGGTAATCAGTATATCTGTGCAGCCAGTATTTAAAGCTGAGGTGATGTCACAACTGTGTCACCGGGACTCCCTGTGGCGTTGGAGCATCTCTGCCAATGAGAGATGAGAGTTTGGGGCTCTCGCAGATTTCGCACCAAGGTGCAAACTGCGGGGCAGGCTGGCAGTTGTAGTCTGTGTGAGCAGCCTTTTGGCACTCTCCCTTTGTTTCAGGGATTAAAAGACAAGGGCAGCCCCGTAGCCAGGCTTCAGAGTTTACAAGCCTGCTTTTGTCTGACAACATGGTTGAGGCCCAACAAACTAGATGCTGTAACTGGGCAGAGGCTGTAAGAAGAATGTCTAATAATCATTGATCAAGTATACTGTAGAAAGAAACATCAGTATTTATGTGGAGTATTTATAAGTACTTAAAGTTGGATTTGCACCAAACTTGGCATGCTACATAAGCAGCTCATACTGGTGGTGCCCATTCAATTTTGTGCAATTTGGAGCTCCTTTGGTTGAGATAAAGCATTTTTTTTGAAGTGACACTGTACCATCAAAAAACAAATGTGTCTAGTAAACAACATATAAAATCAATCCTGTGTTATGACTAGTATGAAAAGAGGGCTTTGCATATTTTGCATTATGAGTTATAAACTAAAACACGTTTACTTTTGTTATGTCACCCCCCTTATGGGTAATGTGTTTTTCCCCCAAATAGGCTTGAATATCTTCTCTTAAAGTTTAACCTTTGCATTGTTGACAGTTATGTCTGCAAAAACTAATCCAGCTACTACTGCTGCTACTACCAAAACTCAATACTCTTCTTCAACTACCTTTACAATGACTACTGTAGCCATTGGTACAACTCAGACTGCAGCTGACCTACATCATCTCCTAGAAAGGTACCATCTAGTCTGTGTAGTTACTAATGATTTTTGGTTTTAGAATAGGGCTACACGCTGTATGTTTGTCGATCAACTAAATATATTTGAAAAAATGTACTCACCAATAAATGCATCACGACTAGTTGGCACAGGAAATGCCATGCACAGGTAAGTGTCCGACTGAAACATTAAAGAATACAATAACATTAATGAATGAATAATAGTAGAACATTCACAGGACCACATGACTATCATTAAGATGGCCATGTGGTTACTCACCATCAGCAGAGTGAGAGCTCATATGACACCGCCCAAGGTGGAGCATGTACTCGTCCTACAGCGCCACCAGGTGAGATCCACTCTGACGAAAGTAGAGATCACCAAAGTAGCAGAACCAGACAAGGTGACAGGCCACACACTGAAGTCATGTGCTGACCAACTAGCAGGGGTGTTCACCACCATCTTTAACCTCTCCATAAAACAGACTATAGTCCCCACCTGTCTTAAAATCCACCCAAAAAGACAGCAGTTAAAAGCCTTTATGACCATCACCCAGTTGCCTTAACACCAGTTATGAAGTGCTTTGAGAGGCTTGTAATTTCTCACGTCAAGGCCATCATCCCCACTGATTAGGACAGCTACCAGATTGCTTATTGAGGAAACAGATCTACAGAGGATGCAGTCTCAATCGCACTTCAAACACATATGTCAGGATGCTATTCACTGACTTTGGTTCTTAGTCCTTTCAATACTATAATCTTCCATAAACTGGTAGACAAACTCAACAACCTGGGATTAGCCACTTCTTCGTTAACAGACCACAAAATGTCAGAATGGGCAACCACACATCTTCGACCCTAATCCTGAACACAGGTGCACAGCAGGGCTGTGCGTTTAGTCAAGCCCTCTTCATTCTCTTCACGCATGACTGCACCCCCATCCACTCCTCTAACACTGCAGTGAAGTTTGCTTAAGTCACCACTATAGTAGGATTTATCTGACAGTGAAGAGACACTACAGAGGAGGTTCAACATCTGGTTGAGTGAGGTTCAGGCAATAATCTGGTCCTTAAGACCACAAAAACCAAGGAAACCCAGGTATTTAACCTCTGTGGGGTCATTATCAAGGTTGCTGATACCACTTGATTCTTTAGTGCTCCTGGCAGGTAATGACAGTTGTTAAGAGTCATTGGAGTAACCTGAGGCCAAGTGTAAACAAGAGTTGTTGGAGCTGTCACAAGGACGAATGTGAATGGTTATTAAATCTCCTGGGAAGGGATGAAAGAAAAGCACTGCATGGTTCAACAATAAGGCTTACTCAATTGCCCAGGGCAAGTAAAATGCCACATCGGGCTAGTAAATCTAGCAACTCACTTGCCCAATTGGCCAAGTAAAATGCCACTTGCGCAATTGGGAAAGTGTTTCAATCATTTTTTTCAATTATCATCGTATCATAAATTATGTTCTCGTTCTCTGGCACACAGCATAGCCCCCTCCCCTTGCACGTATCAGAGAATATTGGCACATGCCGTTGGCCATTCAAGAATTGAGTAGGCTAGTAGTGTTATGCGTGAAACAAACATCCCTCAGGATTATGTCAGCACTGTCAAATAGGATAATCAGTGGAGCATGTAATATTTCACTGCCATAAATCCTCTGTAGAATAAGAAACATTAAAGAGGGAAATCAGGAAGCTTGGAGTGGAAGAAATGAATCTAAAAAATGTATTTGCCATCAGCTTACGAACTCTATTCCATTATTTGAAAGAAACTGGGCTGATCAAAAGAATTTAGTTTTCAGTTAAATATAGGGGATGGGCCATACTGTTTTTGATATGCAAGAATGTTTGTTGCTTCGTATCTATTACACTCTGTGTCCTTGTTCTGTTTAATTTACTTAAAAATTAAACATGACAATTAACTTTAGTCTGTGTTGTTATTTGATAACTGCTAATAAATAAAACAATATCTCTAGGGGCAAGTAAAAATTGACTTTGGAAAAGTTGATTTCTGACCCTCTTGCACAACTGGACAAGTGAAAAAAACTATAACATTGAACCCTGCATTGTAAGTGGTGTCATAGATCTCCTCTTCTGTTGAGGGATGGTTTCTCTACTTTGATATAGATAGCTTCCTTCACTCCTCTTTCAAACCATCTGTCTTTCCTATTCAAAATATGTATGTTGTTGTCCTTGAAAGAGTGTCCCTTATCTTTCAGGTGTAGGTAAACTGCTGAGTCTTGACCTGAAGAATTGGCCCTCCTGTGTCAAGGCATGTGTTTGTTTAATGGTTGTTTATTCTCCCTGATATACAAGTCTGTACATTCCTCAGTGCATTGGATTGCATACACTAGGTTGCTTTTCTTGTGTTTGGTTGTACGGTCTTTCGGGTGGACCACTTTCTGTGTTGGTGTCTTGCTGGGTTTGAAAAGCACAGGGATGCAGTGTTTGTTGACAATCCTCCTGAGTTTCTCAGATACTCCAGACATGTATGGAATGATGATGTTGTCACATCTATTCTTTTCTTTTCTTCACCATCTGCAGTGTTGGTGTTCTTCCTGGATCTTGTGGCTGTTTTCAAAAATGTCCAGTTAGGGTATCCTCAAGTTTTAAGCGCATCCTTCAGGTGTTTGTGCTCCTTCTCTTGGGCCTGGGCCTGGGTACATTATCAGCTCAGTGGTGCAGGGTTCTGATAACTCCTAGCTTATGCTCCAGTGGATGGTGAGAGTCAGAGTAAGTATTGATCTGTGTGTGTGTGATTCCTGTATACCCCAACGTGGAGACTCCTGTTCTCTTCAATGTGTACAGTTCCTGATGTCCTCTTGTGTGAACCTGATGTTACTGTCCACTGAGTTAATGTGTTCTGTGAAGGCTTACACTTCCTATGTTTTAATTTTGACTCATGTGTCATCCACATATCTAAACCAGTGGCTCAGTGCTGTTCCTCTGAAGGAGTTCAGGGCTATGCTTTATCCTACTTCCATGTAGAGGTTGGCCATAATGGGAGATACTGGTGAGCCCATGACACAGTCATGCTTTTGTCTGTAAAACCCCTCAGTTTACTGGAAATACCTGATGTTCAGACAGAGGGCCAGCAGTTCGCAAATCAGGTCTGGGCTGAAGTTGGTTCTATCACTAAGGGTGATGTCATGTAGTGGTTTCCACCACATCCATAGTCGGGATGCATATTCAAATGAGGTCACATCATGGGACACCATGATTTTATCTGGGTCCAGTTTCAGTGTTGTAAGTAACTGAGTTGATGCTGCTAATAATGGGCCTGAGGAGGGCTCCTTCTTTGTGAATCTTGGGAAGCACATATATGCATGGGATGGCTTCTACAGTATACAATCAATGATATTGTACGCAATTGATGGTTTTCTCCTTCTGTAGCTATTGTAAACATTCTAGACATCTCAGACAAAAACTGGTCCGCCTGAAAGACTGCACACCTAAACACAAGAAAAGCAATCTAGTGTATGCAGTCCACTGCAGTGAGGAATGCACAGACTTGTATATCTGGGAAACTTGACAACCATTAAACAAACGCATAGCTCAACACAGGAGGGCCAACTCCTCAGATCAAGACTCAGCAGTTTACCTACACCTTAACGATAAGGGACACTCTTTCGAGGACAACAATGTGCATATTTTGGAAAGGATGGACAGATGGTTTGAAAGAGGAGTGAAAGAGGGTCTCTATGTCAAAGTAGACCATCCCTCAACATGGACATAGTCTATGACACTGCTTATCCCCTACCTACAATGCTGTCCTTTCATCCCTTCCCAGGAGATTAAACAACCATTCACATTCGGCCTCATGTGACAACCCCCATGACTGTCATTTACACTTCACCTCAGGTTTTCACCTCAGGAGACTCCAATGACTAACAACTGTCATTACAACAGTCAGGAGCACTAACGAACCAAGTGGTATCAATGACCATGATAACAACCCCACAGGGGTTAAATACCTAGGACTCCCCACCAATCAGTTAGAACTGAAGAAGCCTGTTGGATGAGAGGCGAAAAATCTTCAGGTATCTACAACCAAGTCCAGCTGCCCTCGATTCAACCCTCCTTGAAGAAATGTAAATAACATATTTCAATTCAACAGACTCCAACCAAAATTGGCACAGAATATAACATTTAATATGGTTAAAGCAGGAAAGCCAGTAAATCAGTCTGCATTGATCTATAAATGAATGTGGGTGATTCTTACAGTATCTGTTGTCCACAGCTGCTTTATACTATCAGAAGACAAACGTCTTCTCAAGTTCATTAAATCCATGCAGTATCTCAAGGCAGAAGGACAGATACGTTGATGAATCTGCAGCCTCCAATTAGAGAAGTGCTGCGCCAGAGCACAGTGCCATTATGCACAGCTGTTCACTGTGTTGACCTTCATTAAATCACCTGATGACACCAGGCTGCTACAGAGTAACCAGTCTAACTGGGCGGTTATAACTCAATATTCTGCCTGTTTAGACGTCCAGTTACCAGGGCTCATAATAACCTCTTTTTCAATTTCTTTTTAACAAAAATAGCATCTCATGTTCTATTCTTGAGACACACTGAAGTGTAACATTAATTACTGAACTATGAGACAATTTACAAGGTGAGATACATTGGAATTATAGCTGAAATAGTGACAGTCTGATGCAATAATATAAACGGTTTCATCTTTTTTTTTATTTCTATCATTATTATGGTAACTACACTATGTGCACAATTATTAGGCAAGTTGTATTTATGAAGACCAATTTTATTATTGAACAACTACAGTTCTCTGTGTGCACAATTATTGGGCAACTGTTAGTGCGCAGAATTATTATGCAACTAAATGAAAAAACAAATTTTCCCATCTCACTTGTTTATTTTCATCTGTTAAAGTGAGAATAATAAACAACTCAAAATTTACAAATAAACATTTCTGAAATTTCAAAAAAAAAATCAGTGACCAATATAGCCACCCTTCTTTTCAATAACAGTCACAAGCCTTCAATTCATGGAGTCTGTCAGTTTCTTGATCTGTTGACGATCAACTTTTTGTGCAGCCGCAACCACAGCATCCCTGACACTGTTCAGAGAGGTGTACTGTTTTGTTTCACTGTAAATCTCCCGTTTAAGAAGGGCCCACAGGTTCTCAATAGGGTTTAGGTCAGGTGAGGAAGGGGGCCATGTCATTATTCTTTCATCTTTAAGGCCTTTACTTGCAAGCCACGCAGTGGAGTACTTCAATGCATGTGATGGAGCGTTGTCCTGCATAAAAATCATGG
Source organism: Thunnus thynnus (assembly GCF_963924715.1). Taxonomy (NCBI): domain Eukaryota; kingdom Metazoa; phylum Chordata; class Actinopteri; order Scombriformes; family Scombridae; genus Thunnus; species Thunnus thynnus. The sequence goes on along the minus strand of NC_089535.1, from coordinate 30,150,787 downwards.
TCTTGGCCATGTCTCTGAGCACTGAACACCTTGTACTTCTCAGCACTCCAGGTAGGTTGCAGTCCTGGAATATGACAGCACTGGAGGATAATGGGTTCCTGGTAGCTTCACGTTTGATTCTTCTCAAATCTTTGGCAGTTAATTTGCGTCTTTTTTTCTCAACACGTTTCTTGCGACCCTGTTGACTATTTGCAAGAAAAAATTTGATGGTTCTGTGATCACGCCCCAATATCTTAGCAATTTCACAAGTGCTGCATCCATGTGAAAGACTTTTTACGATTTTTGACTTTTCAGAGTCAGTTAAATCTCTTTTTTGGCCCATTTTGCCTGAGAAGAAGAAGCTGCCTAACAATTATGCACACCTTGATATAGGGTGTTGATCTCCTTAGGCCACATTCTCCCTCATTACACAAATACACATCACCTGATATGCTTAAATCCAATAAGCATTCAAGTTTATACAGCTTGGAGTTGGAAAATATGCATAAAAATGATGATATCGTCAAAATACTCACTTGCCTAGTAATTGTGCGCACAGTGTAGATGTTCAAAAAATCATACTCTGTCCTTGACTGCAGATTTGTGGTGATGTGTCTTAATGTTGTGGCGCTCTGAATCATTCAGACATTTCCTGAAGAAAAGCTTCAGTTTGTTGAGCTGTAATTATCACGCCGAACTGTGATTGGCATGGCTGTTTCAGAGCTATGAGAGGAGTGATGTAACTGGCTGAGAGAGTATTTAATAATCACTACTTAATAATCACTGCTGCACTACTATGTGTGTTGTTGTGCTTGCGTGGTTAAAATAGGGCACAAGATATTGAAACTAGTGGCACCAAATGCTTGTTTACTGTGTGAATGAAGTTGTGCACATGTAGCAGCCACAAATTTTGTATTTGACCAGTGAGTGATGCTCAGACGGTCAAACCACACACGTTGCAGTTATGTGACATGCACTGAAACCATTTGGCTACCAGGGTTTTCTCAATTGTGCCTGCATTGTGATCGGATCTCAATATGCAAATTAGTTAGGCAAGGCTGGCAGACTTGTCAACAAACATGGCGTGTCCCAGGTCAAGGAAACTGCTGCCATGAATGGTGTCATTCATTTTGAAATCACTTTTTGCGAGGGAAGACTTCTTACTACTGCTACTATTTGTATCTTTGGTGGGGCTTCCTTTAGCTTTTTTTAGCCTTTTAGCTGGCAGAAGGAGGCAGCGCTAGGTAACTTTTCATCTTATTGGGTCGATTTTTTCTTATTAGTGTGGTCATGTTGTACATTGCAATTTTTGCATTTGCATGGGCCTGAGAAGTTTATCTCAAAAATTTAAAGCACTGCCTTTAACTAATCCCCTTAGCTAATGTCACATTCTAAAACAGCTGACTAGAACTGCAGAAAAAAAATAGAAATGCATATTGAGAGAAATAAATGACAGTGAAAGCTGATGAGGATGCTCCCCATGCTGCCTTGTTTATGTCTATAAAGTAGGAACCCTTGATTACTAGCCAATTCTAATTAACAATAACAACATTAATAATAATAATTAATAATTCCAGTGAAGTTTACTGTTGTAGATTTATCCATTATCAAGACAACCATCAATTTCCTTCAATTCATTGATTCATTCAATTGATTAATGGTGTCAGCTGTAATGATGAGTATACTGTTGAAGTCAGAGAATGTAGACTTAGAAGTATGGTTCAGAGAAATGGACTCACCGCACTTGGGACAACACCGGGCATCCGAATATCCACAGAGAAGTTGTGAGAGTTTGTGAAGACCTGTGACTGCTTTGTTCTCAACACACAGTCGCTGGGATCGGACCAGACATTTTCCTGAGACCTTAGGGACACACATAAGAATAACATGATTTATTTCCTGCTTTACAGCAAGACAGTCGGTTATTAGTAGTCATGCATGGTTTTAAAGGGGTGGCCAGGGTTACATCCAGATAACTACTGTTTGCGAGAAAAGAAAGAGGAGGAACAGAAAAGAAAGCAGGACAGTGGTAAGTGGAGCAGATAATATCAAATGATGATAAAGGATGATTGTTGATAGCAAACGGTAAGCCAAAAAGTTAGTTAACAAAGATACATAATGTCATGTAACATGTAGCCTAGCTAACGTCTTAGGAGATGGCGTTTGTAAATTTTATCATAAAATTCAATAAAGGTCTTTAAAAATGCAATAACATGACTAATGCCATCTAGCAGCTAACAGAATTTAACTGTTAATATAAATGTGTCAAAATAAAAATATTTAGATTCTATAAATGCTTTTTCATTAATATCTGATTATTTAGTACATAGGATGGGATTTTCTGATTGAGGACGCATCAGACTCTAGAACTGCCTCTGGATGTCTGTTGCCCAAGTCCGCACCCCTCCTCTCATAGTCTGTAACTATCATACCATACATTGGCGTAATCATAATTATCATACTTAGGGACTGAACCCAAAAGGCAGAGGACCCTGTTGTTCTTCATGTGTTTGTTTGTTAGGGCCTGAGCCCTAAAGGGGCAAAGACCCTCTTGTATTTGTTCCATTTGTTTCTTTCTTTATTATTCCGCCACTTAAATCCTAAATTTGATCTCCTAAACATGCTCAAAAACTCACCAAATTTGGCATGTACATCAGGTCTGGTGAAAAATTTGATAAAATGTAAAAATTAACCTCCAAAGTGCCAAAATGTGCTCAAGAGCACCTCCGGTGTAACTAATATGACCACCACGGCCCGTAGGAATGTTGTAGAGAGATCAAACCAAAACTCAATTATTCGTCTCATCAAGACCTACAAATCATACACTAACACCCCTGACCTAAATCCAACAGGAAGTCCGCAATACACCCATCAAAGTACGACTTGCGCCAATTTTGGACCCAGAACAAATGCTATCTCCTCCGAGGGGTTAATGGTATCGGATTCAAACTTTGATACATGACTTATGACACTATGCTGAAAAAAAGTTTTTACAAACTTTGTAATAACTCAAACGGTTTGGATTTTATAAGCCCTTTATAAGTTGCAGTGCCACATCATACCTTAAAATGTAAAACAATGGCGAGGTACTCTATGGGAATGAACTTTGTGTCAAACAGAGGCTTCTGACATCAAAACTATAAGTCTGACCACTTTCAAACCTGTATCAATGGATTTGCTACAAAATTTCCTGCTACAAAATATGATTTTTAATGTAAGATTTGGCCAAAGTCATGGGATTTATGAGGAGATTTCACAAAAAGCGTACTCTAAAATTCTCCTCTCAAACTGCTCCTGGTGATGTCACTCCCTCAGTGCTGTGAAACATTCTGCAATATACACTCATTATAAAATCACAGGGGCAAGAAAATACTTTAAAACTCACACTCTAATATCTTAAAAACAATAAAAGATAGAAAAAACATGTAAATTCAAGATTTGTAGGTCAAAGTCTCGTAACTCATTTGAAGTTCAAATGAAGTCTGTATCTAAAACTATGTGGAAGCAGTAAATGTTCAAAAAGGTGTGGGTTGGCTCACACTCTCCATTCAAATATATGAGCATTTTTACATCTGTGTCCAGCTCAAGCGGCAACCTCCGGGGCTGAAAAATGAAGCCAATACAGAAGTGCCAAAAACTGCAGTTCCTTGATTGGCCACTTGAGGCTGGCTCCACAAGCGCATCAATCCCCATAGACCCCCATGTTAAAATGCCCAACTTTACAACAAAAAATAAACATGTTTACAGCCTGGTACAAAAAATGGTTTTGGTTTCAATAGCTAATTTCCCCTTTCATTACAACTGTATGGAGGGTGAATTTTTTTATAACTCGCCCGTTTAAATTTTATTAAGCCGTAAAGTTTTGCATAATGAAAGACATGGCTGCTTTGAATGACAGGTCCACCAGCCGCTAGGTGGCTCGTTTCAGCCATTCAGCCCACCTCTTTGCCCATTTTTGATTGGCTGGGTGTTAGGCAGAGTCATGTACTGCCAAGATGGCGACAGCCGGAGCTGCTCACTTTGAACTTCAAAACTGCTCTTCAGGAACCAACGGGTGATGTTGCAGTAACTACATCCATATTTTCATACAGTCTATGGTCCTGCTGCAGTTACTTATTGTCTCTACACACCTGACAATATAGATTTCAATTAAACTTTGACCAGGTCATGTGGGTTAAAAGTCTTTACTTTTCTAAAAATAGAGGATTAAAAATTAGGAAATTAATGTTTTACACACAAACTCATCGAGAGTTTTCAATTTACTAATTGAAATTTAAGTGAATGGGCCCAAAACTTGCATGATTTTGATGACACAGATATGAGCAAGACAGACATGTCTCACCCTGCAGAAAATTCTCATCTTGTCAAACTTTCAAAATAAAAGCACACCACACTTGTAAGAAATATCCCTCATTTTTAAAAAGCAAAATGATCTGATCCCGACGGCCAGAGTGCGAGGTCCCGACCAACGCTGCTTGCAGCTTTAATTATTTTTGCTGTTCTTATTTAATCTGTACAATAATGTGTAGCACACTTTTCTTGCAAGCTTATTTCATTATAGCAGAGGTATAGCTTTCATGAAGTCAGCTTATTATTACTATTATTTCAAAGTAGCCCACCTTTTGGTAAAAGGCCTCATCAGCTCGTTGGACGGCTTGTTATAGATCCATGACCACAAATATATGCACAGGTTTAGTAACAAATCAGAGCATTATTTATTATAGTAAAATAACCTGAAGATGGTAATACACATTGTTTGTTCAAAAATCACATTCACACTGTCCAGTAACATGAAGTACACAGTAGGTTTTCACAAAGGATCAGCGTTAGGTCCCCTATTATTTAGCCTATATATTAATGATCTCCCTCAACAGTGTCATGATGTAGAACTACAAATGTATGCAGATGACACAGTTGTGTACACACATGCAAAAACAGCTGAGTTAGCTGCTGATAAGCTAACAACTGCATTGGAAAGGATCAAACATTGGCTTGATCAGTCATGTCTGAGTCTAAATGTAAACAAAGCAAGAGGGATATTTTTCTCTAAAACTATGGTACAACCTCCTAATGCTGATATTTTCATCAAAGGTGAAAAAACTGACATAGTTACTGATTTTACATATCTTGGTGTGACACTGGATCCAAATTTGAACTTTAAGAAACATGTTTAAAAAATCAGTTAAAACTATAAAGTACAACTTAGCAAATTTTAGACATATTAGAAACTATCTCTCTTTGGACACAGCCAAAATATTCATGCATGCTATGATTCTTTCCCATATGTCTTATTGCATCATATGTTGGGGGCAGGCTGGAGAAACAGCCGTAAAACCTCTTGAGTCCTTATACAAAAAAACTCTAAACACTCGACAAAAAGCCAATGCATTTCTATCACTGTAGGGTACTGTAGAAATACAATTTACTGTGCTTTGACAATTTTAGATTATTCTCTAATTTGTGCCTAGTTTATAAAATTTTAAATGGTTTGGCCCCTCCTCCACTATGTGACTTTGTGTACACTCACTTCTATTAGATCCTCCAGAATATCCTCTATACAAGACTGTACCATACCATTTCGTCGTATGCTTGTGGGGACGTGAGACTGACCCCGGGATTCCACAAGGCGCGTGTGCGCCGCGTTCCGGCTCTGACGCAGTTTTGCTCTGTCATCTGCACAGCGCCCTATTCCACCGGGAGCATGTCAGAAGCGGAGCGTCTTCACTGCAGGGAAGCCTTTCGCCGTTTAAAGTCAGTTGCACTCCCACTACAATAATTACAGCAGCCTAGTCAAAGCTGATAAAGTCCCTTGAAGCTACCGTAATTACTGCAGTAGCAGGGCAACTAAACTGCCCAATTTTGCTAACTTGCTAAACTTTCGTTGATTTGGTCATTTTCCTTGTTTTTTGTGCTTCTACTATTGTTAAGTAGGCTACATAGTTAAATAATTTTCTTTATTCATCTGTTTTAATTGAGTTTATTGTTGATATACAACCAGGAGTCTGCACGGGGCGTTTTATTTTGAAAATTGACCAGATGCTCAATGCTGCTTCTGGGTCTGACTTCCTGCCCAGCTCGATCTGCTCTGCGCTGCTTGACGCGGCTTCCGTAAAAAATAGACGAGCCACCTGTCTTTAGCCCAGTGGAGCGGAGAGCCGCTTCTGGGACGCTTCTGGGACGCTTCTGAAACGCGCAGTGGTGCGCCCGGTGGAATCGGATACATTGACTGGAGTGGCCGCGATCAGCTCCGGCAGCTGCATTGGAGCCGGAACGCGGCGCACACGTGCCCGGTGGAATTCAGGGGTGACGGAGGCCATGTTGGGAAGTGGGGACCTGTGTGAAAACCCTGGCATTATCCAGGAGCATGGTCCGTCGGTGGGTCGCAGATCAGGGAGCTGTGATGTTGGGGATAAATCCCCGGGACCTGCAGCAGTTAGCCGTAAACCATTTCAGCAGATGGGGCCCCTGGGGGCAGTTCTGAGGCCTAACATGACCCATGGGAGTCTGTCAATCCAACAGCTGTCCTTAAGGCTGGCCCACAGAGAAGCTTTCATGAAACTGCTCGCACAACCCTTTAGCCTGCAGGTGGTATGAGGCTTTCTGCAACTGTGTTCCAGGGCTCAGACATGAGGACCTCGAAGGCCTCAGTCAGAGGATAGGTCAGATGGTGTGCCGAACCGGGCAACCCAGGTCCCAATGAATGCCTTGGTAGACCTCAGTGACAACAGTGGGACTTCTGGCCATCAAGTGGTCCTGTCCATCATGGTGAGGAGGTATGTGAAACCGTGGGAGGGGGGCACTGACAACTGCGCCAGGGGGGCTGTGGTGTAGCGGTGAGCCTTAACACACTGGCACTCCACGCAGGTGGCAGCCCAGTCCCTCATATCTTTCTTGAGGCCTGGTCTGCAGCCATGTGGGCATAGTCAAGCCCCAAGTGGACAGCTCCTGTGATGGCTCAGGAGAGGTAGTCTGTGACAATGTTTTTTTCCAGCAACATGTTGAATGTCTGTAGTAAACTCCGATATGTAGGAGAGCTGTCGCTACTGGTGGGCGGACCACAGCTCGGTCACCTTGGCCAGGACGAATGTAAGTGGTTTGTGGTCAACAAGGACCATGAACTCTTCTATGGAACCATCTACCGGATTCAGTCCGGGGTGCAGACACCCTCTCTATGTTTAAGAGTAGGCTTAAAACTTTCCTTTTTGATAAAGCTTATAGTTAGGGCCGACCAGGCTCGCCTTGGATCAGCCCTTAGTTATGCTGCTATAGGCCTAGACTACTGGGGGACTTCCCATGATGCACTGAGCTCCTCTCTCCTCCTCCTCCTCTCCATCTGTATGCATTCATGTAACATCAATGCATGTCACTAACTTTGCTTCTTCCCCGGAGTTTTTTGTGCTTTCTCATCTCACAGAAAAACCTGACTCCCGGGCCGAACCTTCGCGGTCCTTCACAGTCCTGATGGCATCCTTCCCTGGCTGTTGCTGCTTGTGCTTGTTGTTGTTTGTTGTTGTCATTGTTTTTCTTCTGTCCCCCCTCCCCCTTTCCCTCTCTCTTTCTCTCTCTCAACCCAACCGGTCAAAGCAGATGGCCGCCCACCAAGAGCCGGGGTCTGCTTGAGGTTTCTACCCGTTAAAGGGGAGTTTTTCCTTACCGCTGTCGCCAAGTGCTTGCTCATGGGGGAACTGTTGGGTCTCTGTAAATTAAAGAGTATGGTCTGACCTGCTCTATGTGAAAAGTGCCTTGAGATGACTTCTGTTGTGATATGGCGCTATATAAATAAAGATTGATTGATTGATTGAACTGTTGAGCCTCCAGCAGAGAGCAGAAGTGTCGGAAAACGAGGCAGAGGTCGAGGAGCTGCCCCTTCTTTGATGAATCGATATCCAAGGAAGTCAATGGTGGACAGCCTGAGTTGGCCCTTGGCTGGGTTGACGATCAGCCCGTGCTGGCCGAGCCGCTCAATGAGAGTCCAGAGGTTGGACATGTGTTCTGCTTTGGAGGTGCTGGCGACAAGGATGATGTCCAGGTAGATTGAGAGAAAGGGTAAGTCCTTTAGCACAGAGTTCATGAGGTGCTGGAAGATTTGCGCTGCGTTCTTAAGGCCAAACTGCATGCACAAGAACTCAATCAGTCTGAACAGTGGGATTACCACTGTTTTGGGGATGTCTGGTGGGTGGACAGGCATCCGGTGGTCTCACAGATGACGTCAACTTTGAAAAAGATGACTTTTCCAGCCAGGCAGGTGGGTCGAGGTGTTGAGCCTGGGCATAGACTGGTGGTTGGTGGCGATGATGTGGTATTCTACCCCGAGCTTGGTGGCGGATGACAAGAAGGTGGGCTGCGTAAGGTCCGGAAACTTGGCAAGGAGGGGGAGAAACTCGGAGCATGCTAGACAGCCTGAGGGAGTCTGCTCCACTGAATGCATACGAACAGAAGGCGGCAGCATGGATGAAACGGCGGTTTTTGACATCCACCAGCAGTCCATAGGTGCATAGAAAATCCATGCCAAGGAGGGCCGGGGAGGGGGGGGCATCCATTGGCCAGGACATCCACTGTTGATGCTGGTAGGATTCTCATCGCACCTGTGTTGCACAAGAGCCGCTGTCTAGAGATGGCGTCTTTGATGAACAGCAGCCTGCCTGTTCAGCTGACGCTCATGGCCACTACTGTGTGCCTGCTGTGGTATTTCCTGCCGTGACAAAGCTGCAAGGAGTACATCACCACTTGCCTTTGGGACCAAACTTCGCATGGTAAAAACACAGGCCAATGATACTTTGCTGCCGTGGGGGACCTGCCCCAGCGCAGCGCAGCCACACCATGTTGTTGTCCTGCTGGGAGAATTTATCAGCTTCCTTGGCCAGAGCCTGGCAGTCAGTGATGGTGGTGTTGGCCAGAGCAGCCCATACCTGAGATGGCAGTTGTTGCAGAAGAAGTTGGAGGAGGAGGAAGTCCAGTTTGTGCTCTCCCATGAGATCCAGCATCCTTTCCATAAGTTCAACCATTTTGCAGTTGCCGAGCCCTTGCAGAGTGAAGAGCCGGCTGGCCCACTCAGCATCAGACAGTTCAAAGGATTTCAACAGGTGAGCCTTGAGCATTTCATATTTGTCCTCTGTTGGATGGTGTTTGAGGAAGCTTGCCATTCTGGTTTCTCTTGAACTCCTGAGGGCTGACACCAAATAGTATTTTGTGTCATCAGCAGTGATCTCCTGAAACACAAATTGTGCTTCCGCCTGAGCAAACCAGGCCAAGGCAGATGATACCCAGAACTCAGGCAGCTTGTGGGAGAATGCATTTGTTACCATGTTCATGAAGAGATGTCTCTGGAGACATCCGGCAGGCAAACATCAGGGTCACCAGTGTGGAAGTTGCAGGAAAGGACAGACGAACAGTTTCTCTTTTGACGACTCAAAGGTGTGTGTCATTTATTTTTCACACAGCTAACACTGCTTTCTAAAAAGCTGCTGAACACAAACTGTTGAAAAGAGTCACAAAAAATACATAGAATGAGCACGTAACTGTTTGTTCTGAACCACCAATTATGGTAAATTATGTCCTTTAAGAGTCGCTACAATATAATGCTTTTTTTTTTTTTTTTTTACATGTATGCCTACTAAGCCCTTCTTTACAGAATGTGTGTGGATGACAGTACCAGGCATTGATTGCATACTGAGCTATGGCCTAAGGCAACTGTAATACTCACAGACAGGATCTTACAACTCTGGAAAGTTGTCCGGGCTGCCATTATTTTATCTTTTGTTGTGACGATCGCAATGTAAACACTCCACTACAGCACTCATGTTACAGAGTAATCCCACCAGGAATGTGTGCTTGCATGTATGTGGTTGATCAAAGCAGCACCTTGCCAGAGGACATTACATTGCAGCAAAGTTGAGCCATTTAACTTTGTCAGATAAACCTGGGTTGTTTTGCCGAACCCTCTGCATTGGCGCCCCTACCGCATCAACGCACTGCCCCTATTCAAATTAATGAGAGGGCTAAGTTTTACCACAGAGAGCTAATGTTTCTGGATGCACCCTTAAGCTGTATTCACATTGTCATGAGCACTGCATGAAAAAACAATGCCCTCATCCATCCCAATTAGCCACAGGGCAGGCACAGAGGTACTGTGGCACAGAGGGCACCAGCGCAGGGTTGTCCAGCAAGAAACTGAAACAAGCTCATCTTTTGCTGCAACCAAAGAGTCATGTTGCAACAAGCTGCATTAGGCAATCAATTCAAACATAGCTTAGAAAATCATATACTAATAACACAAAGATTGTGAGAGCAAATTGAATGAAAGGTGAAACACAAATTTATCATGGGTTTTACGGATGAAACTGTTACCAGTTTCACGATAAACCACAGTAAAACTAACACAGCCCCCTGTTTTGTTTTACACAGGTCTGTTTTCAGTCTGAATGCAGCTGAGGAGTTTCTGTATGTTACTGAACAACAAGAAAAAGTCATTCAGACTGTTTTCAGTCTGAATGCAGCTGAGGAGTTTCTGTATGTTACTGAACAACAAGAAAAAGTCAGAAAAAGAAAAGTGACAGCTTAATGAGAACAGGAATATAGTACATGCATACAGTAGACCAGACAGGCATTCCTTTTTGCTGCAGTGCAAAGTGCAGTTGCCTCTCATGGCCACACAGTGCCATCCTTATTGTTAATGCACATTTGATATGGTTTTGAAATGGTAAAAAGGCATTGGCTATATTATCATTTTCATGTTTATGCAAACAAAAAGTGCACAGTGCTGCTAATTTTATATGTGGTTTTCAATATAATACTGTGAAATGATAACAGTGTGTGTATTGTACTTTTTGAACATTTTAGCACACTTTAACAATAATACTGATAACTGTGATAGTTTTGGTTACTATAATCATGATATGAAATTTTCATCTCCAGTGGGTTTACAAGTAAGTAAATCTGGGGCCAGATGTGTAAACCATTCATAAGCACCATTTACACACATGTACCTGTTATTCCCTGTTAGTCCCTGCTATTCATTTAAGCAGAAATCCTGTTTCTGTTTCTGGTTTTCTAGAGTGACCTGCTGGTTACATGATAAGGTGGAAATGATAATTAAGGTGAGAAACAGAATCTAATAATATAAACTAGGGTTGGTCCCTAAAAGTTGCTGAGTCTATGCATCAGTCAATAAGCCTCTGATTCCACTTGCAGTTTCAATTACTGTTTTTTTTGTGTCATTTAACGTCATTATATACAGATTAAGAAAGGGTGACACCATGACAGGCTGTAAACATTTACAGTCTTGTCTCTAAATGACCTAAATACATAAGTGTGATGGAAACAGAGAGGGATGATGGAAATGGAGGACAGCATGACGCAGAGCGACTGTTTCCTGCCCCAAGCTCTCAGCTCCATTGTTAAATGCAGTGAAGTTCGCTAATTCCTGTTTAAGCAGACACGCACCGTCTCAACCATATCCTCCTTTACCGTCCTCCTTTACCATCCAGTGACTCTTCAGCTTTCAGCAGCCAGCAGGAGAGATATTTCATGCTGTGCTTGGATTTTATAACTGAACCAATACCAGGACACACAGTTATTATTCTTCTGACTGTGTGGAAATCTGGTGTTTTTTACATCAGAAATGATTAACTTTCAGGATGGGAAAGAAGAGGAATGCACACCAGTATTATAGAGGTGCTGACCACAATGAAAGTACAAGTGTGAAGAAAGGTAGTCGCACACTCGTACACATAATGCAAGAATAGTTAAATAAGTTAGCAATGTTTCAACATGACAGCCTTCTTCAGGGTATTGAGGGGACACAACAACTCAACAGACATTATATAGGGGATAGGACACAGGTGTGCTCTATCATGGGGAGGAGTATCCTCAATCACATTTACATACTGTAGGAGGAGCAAGTACCTGATTCATATGCCATTTAAAAATCATTAGAAAAACCCAATACATTTGACAAATAGCCTAGGTTATACAATTTATCAAAAAACATCTTCATATACTGTAGATATGAAAAACCAGCTTAACAGCTTAAATTATACAATCTATCAAAAAACATCTCCATATGAATATCAAAAAAACAGCTAAGAATCTAGAATACAGCATTTCCATTCAAGTCCTAAAACTAGATAAAGAGACATCAGTTAAACAAATGAGACAAAAACCTTACACTTGTTCATTATTTATTGAGGAAAATGATCCAGTGTTTCATGTTTGTGCATGGCAAAAGTATGTGAACCCCTAGTATCATCAATTCATTTGAAGGGGAAATTACAGTCAGTTGTTTCAATCAATGGGATGACAATCACGTGTGAGCTAAAACCATTGCTAAAGAGTGTGGACTCCACCAGACAACTGTAAGGCAGACCGTGTACAAATTCAGCATCATTGTTACCCTCCCCAGGAGTGGTCGAACAACAAAGATCACACCAAGAGTAGGCGTGCAATAGTCCGGGAGGCCACAACGCACCCAAGAGTAATGTCTATGAAACTAAAGATCTCTCTTCCGGTGGCTACAGTCAATGTTAATGAGTCCACCATCAGGAGAACATTGAACATCAATGGTGTGCATGGCAGAGTTACAGGGAGAAACCCAAAACTCTCCACAAAGAACACTGCTGCCGTCTATGGTTTGCTCAAGACCACGTGGATAAAAATGATTTTTTTTTGGTCTCATTTGTTTAATTGGGTTCCCTTTATCTAGTTTTAGGACTTGTGGAAATATCTGATCACATTTCAGGTCATATTTATGCAGAAATACAGAAAATTCTAAAGCGTTCACAAACTTTCAAGCAGCACCGTATAGCAAATACTACTATATGGAAAACCCAAACACCCTTGGTTCTGACAGGGGTCCTAAAGAGGAGACCACAAGGGATAGACATTCTATCTCACAAGTAGAACAACAGCATTAAAACACAAGTCTTACGTAAAGCATGAGACTCATGTAGCTGATACCTCATTTTACTTTGGGATGGCCGCTCTGCAGGTGCACTTGATTGTAATGTAACTGTGGTAACTGGGCGGAGCCATGAATAATATTTGTCACTAGAATATTTACATTTTCGGAAGAAAATGCGAGCAAGAGCTGGAAGCTGTTAGCTGCTGCTTCTGCTGCAAGCTACTGCTACTGCCGCTGCAAGCTGCTGCTCCAGCAAAAATTTCTTAAAATCTTGTAGCTCCACCTACAGGTGAAATTGTATCAAATGCTACAGACTTGTTCAGCATCACCATCTGTACAACTCTGCTGAATTTGGTTACCCTTGAATATTACATTTAAGAGATATGGCAGTTAAAAGGTAGCATGGTGGTGTTTCACTAATGCCAATATATGGGGCTGTTGGTGCAATGCTTCAATATGCCTTGCATATTCTCCTGGAGAACTTGTGTACCAAGTTTAATTTTATTAAAGACAACAGAATTGTAGAAATATCATGTTATAATATTACAGTAGTTCCCCCTCTAGGTAGAATCGTATCAAATGTTACACACATGTGCAGTGTGGCTGTATGTACAACATTCCCAAATTTGGTTGCAATCAAATTTAGCATTGAAGAGTTATGGCCCGTTAAGTGCATCAGGCCACACTTTCAAAATTTTGGTAACAAATTACGGACAAACAGTAAGTGATACCCAAAAACGATCTCATAGGTTTTATGTGGGGTCACCTAAATATGGTATTTACGAAGTTTGGTGAAGATTAGATTAAATATGTTACAACAGAAGCAAAAAATATGATAACCAAAAAATCCAAAGTTGCAGGAAATTTTTCCAGGTGAAAATGGGTGTGGCCTATGTCAGTCAAATATACTGTGTAAATATTGTTGTGATAGGCCTCACAGTCAGAGTTTATGCTTTTTTTTTTTTGACGGTCATTATGTCCATTAATATTCCAGAATTCTGGCCATACAGGACTTTTGAATAGCCATATAATAGTCTACATTTAAACAGCAATAAAACACAAAAAACACAAACAATGAGTCAACAAATGTATTTTATTAAAAGTAGTCAGCAGAATGAACTCTTCGCAAGCTTTGCAAACTGAGCATATAGGTTACAACGATAAAATAAACAAATAGCTTTGCTATCATTAATTTAATGCAGCCATGTGCGCAGCCTGCGGCTACAGCTCCACCACCACCTCCACCTGCCGTGGTCTCCCTGAGCAATGTCAATCTCAATGGGGCCATTGAAAAGTTAAACTTCCTAACGATATGTTATTTAACTGTGGAGCTCCAGGCTGATTCTTTTGTTTCACTGTGCCAATGCTAGATGTAATGTTACCTGAGAGAAAACGGTAAGACTTTTTGGAGTTGTGTTAACTGCTTTTGAGCCAAAGCGCCAGGCTGTTGCTGCAGTGTGCACCGGCTTTTGAATCTTGTGCCACACTTAGTCACAGAGCGAAGGCAAAACAAACTTTTGCATAATATCCGTTTATATTTAAGTTGTCTTGACAACATACTATAGGTCACACAATATTAGGTTATTTAATATGCTATTAATAATGGTATTTATTTATTTGGCAATAGGCATATTTCCCGCCGGACATTTTTGGTCTTTTCATCTGCTGGACAACTACACATGATACTGGCAAAAAGCCGGCATATGCCAGCTAGCACAAACCCTGCTCACGGTTCATGAGCCAAAATGTAAAACACGTAATAACTGACCACATGGTGGTGCCATTGGCACCATGTTTTAATATGTTAAGTATTTCCACAAGGGACACCTGTCCAAGAAGTATGAATACTTCAGTACTTTTAGTTTTTAAGATACAAACTTTCAAACATTCCTCCCATAGACTTTCAATTAGAAATTTTAATATTTTAAAAGAATATATAAAATTACTAGAATATGCTAGAAAGATGAAATGTGCTTAAAGAGCTGAACATTTTGAAAGTATGCAGAAGTAGTTAGCAATTAAAAAATGTACAAGAAACAGAATAAAAGATTTGAAGAACAAAAGTAAGAATGCTTCAGCATTCACACTAATACAGCTTAGAAGAACAATAGTGTGTATTCCGAATCAGCATTCACAATAAATATAGCCGCAAAAGGTGATGAATGGGGTCCAAGCACAAAGGGCAGTCTTCAACGTAATATGACCTTCAGAAGAATTTGAAAACATGCCACATGCTTAAATTGCCACATGCATAGCATATGAATGAAGACTTTTGGAGATATAGACGTTAATTGATTTTGCATACTTTGATAAATATAGAGTGACAGACTTCTGAATTGACCATAGGTTGCAGTGAGGCAAACTTTTGTCACAATTCAGTGGATGTGCTGAAAACATTTCAGCTCTGTAGGACATGTAGATCACTTATTTAGATTTACTGAAGTTTAAAATTTAGATTTGCTGCAATAAGCCAAGCCCACTTTCATTAATCATTACCAAATTTTATGCATCGACTAAGTCATTACCCTAGACCGTGCAAACCAAATTTCATTCAAATGTGTGCAGCCGATTACAAGTAATAAACTTTTCACATTTGTGACGGCTCCCACCGACATTACATCCTAGGACTGCATAGCAAAGCTTGAGCCTTGCATCTGAACATGTGAATCAAGTTTGGTTACAATCACTTAAGCCAATTTTAATTACAGAGCGTTTATGTAAAATTGAATTTAAAGACAGGTTTAAAAATGTATGATTTCAAAACGGTATGGAATATCAAAAATCAGAAAAACTACTTTCTCCCGGCTCAGTCCAGATTAGCTATGTACCAAATTTGACACCGATTGCTAAAAAATTGGTAGGAGGAGTAGTGAAAACACAGATTTGGACAAAATTCAAAATGGCAGAAAATCAGCCAAGGTGCAAATGGGGGAGGCTTATATGGATAGATTTTTCTGGATCCACAGAATCCAGGAAAAAAAGAATTCTGTTTCTGATACTTAAGGTTCAAAGGTCATAGGCCAAAACATAAAGTTTCTGGTTATAGCACCATCATTTACACGTTATTTAACTGTGGAGCTCCAGGCTGATTAATTTTTTTTTACTGTGCTAATGCTAGATGTAACATTACCTGAGAGAAAACTGTAAGACTTTTCAGAGTTGTGTTAACTGCTGTTGAGCCAAAGTGCCGGGCTGTTGCTGGAGTGTGCACCGGCTTTTGAATCTCGTGCCACACTTAGTAACATGACCAAACACTCAGTGAATCTTTTGTCTGTTTCTGAGACTTACAGTTCAAAAGTCATAGGCCAAAACGTAAAGTCTGTTGTTATAGCGCCATCGTTGGGCCAATCAGTATACTTGTTTGTCTGAGTAGTGGGTGAGATTTCCAACCTATCTGCCAAGTTTGGGAACTGTCACTGTTATGGTTTCTGAGACCAAGATACTTTTAGGGCAGAAGAAGAAGAAGAACTAGTAGTAGTAGTAGTAGTAGTAGTAGTAGTAGTAGTAGTAGTAGTAGTAGTAGTAGTAGTGGTAGTAGAAGGAGAATAATAATAATAATAATAATAATAATAATAATAATAATGATGATCCTAACAGATACAATAGGGTCCCAGCAGCTTTGCTGCTTGGATCCCTAAATATAGCCACTAGCAGCAATGATTGGGGTTCCAAACAGATTGTGAGCATTCTACTTAATATGACCTCAATAAGCACTTCAAAACATACCACATGAATAAATTGCTATATTATTGGCACATAGGACTTGGCCACCTGGGGATTCAAACCCTGGACCAGAATGAGATCAAATGAAAATGTTGTGCATACAGTACTATTTAGAGCAAGATATTCAATATCATTGTGGGACTTACCAATCTGAACACCATTTAGAATACTTTATATCTAGTATGCAAAGAATGTCTGTGTCAATTTTGGTTGCATATGAATGAATGAAGACTTCTATCATCATATATACTATTTTGCATTTGTTTTGAATGTAATACTATTTTTTTCATTACAAATGATAATATTAGCTTAACAATTTGAGTGAAAAGTTGTATCTTTGAAAAATGTACATGAATTTCAGAATATCTTTTAGTATTTGGTATGTCCTTTTGCTTTAATGACAGCATGCACTCGAGCTGGCATGGGCTCCACAAGTTTGTACAAAACCTGATAACCCATGTTATCTCAGCATGATTTGACAATACTCCAAAGAGCTTCTTGTGATGTCACAGAATGCTTGTCTTTCTCAGTCTTCAAGTACTCCCATAAATGTTCAGTGGGGTTGAGGTCAGGAGATTGTGGAGGAAAGTCCATGACAGTCAGGACTCCCTGGTCTTCTTTGGTCTTCAAGTAGTTCTTGCAAAGCAATGAATCCTTCTCCATAAAGATGAAAACAAGAGGGTATAGCATGTCTCTGATGGAGTGGGAAGGAGTGTAGACAATTTGGTGCAGGTTTCCAACTCCAGAATAGGCAAAACACCCAGACTATATTCCCACCACCATGTTTCACTGTGGCTTTGATACACTGCAGTATTATTCTCTTTCCTGTTCGTCTCCCTACACACACCCTTCTGTTACTGCCATAAATCTCAAACTTGGATTCATCTGTAAATAGGACTTTTTTCCAGTCATCCACTGTGAAATGCTGGTATTTCTTAGCCCATCTCAGGTATTTGGCTTTGTTTCCCCTCCTGAAAAGTGATTTAGAGACTGCTACTCATCCTCTGAGACCACTACAAGACAGTCTTCTTTTGACAGTTCTTTTGCTGATTGAAGCCTTGCAATCTTTATTTAGTAAATTCTGTATCTGTGATGAAGTTGCTTATCTATCTCTCAGAGAACTAAGCGTGATGTATTGATCTTCGAGCAGTGTGGTCATTTTTGGTATGCCTGATTGTGCTTTGGATACAACTGATCCGGTCTCTGCAAATTGTTTTAGGGTTCTGTTCACTGCCACCATAGAAACCTTTAGTCTAGCCATGATTTGATGCTAAAACCCTTTTTACTTAGAATAAACAGAAATAGAACAGAGATAAATGTTTCTGAATCCTCAAACTGATTATGATTATTTCCAGGTTTATGTGAAAATATCAGAGATTTTCAATGTGATCTTAGACTTTTGGATCCCACTGTAGATGTTAATTGATTTTGCATATTTTGAAAAATATAACGTGACAGACTTCTGAATGGACCATAGGTTGCAGTGGGGCAAACTTTTTTCACAATTCAGTGGATGTGCTGAAAAAAATTCCGCTCTGTGGGAAGCACAGGTGATTTATTTTGATTTTTGAAGTTTGAAATGTGAAATGTCTGGAAACTTTCAACTTTGTTGTAATAAGCTATACCCATTTTAATCAAGCATTACCAAATTTTATGCATAAACTGACACATAAACATAGATTGTGTATATCAAATTTCAATATAAACTTTTATTATCTGTGGCGCCCCCTGGTGGCAGAATATCCCAGGTCTGCATAACGAAGCTTGGATCTAGCATCCAAATATATGCAGTAAGTTTGGTTACAATTGCTTAAGCCAATTTTTGATTTATGAGAGTTTATGTAAAATTGAACTTAAAGACACAGGTTTAAAAATGAATTTCAATATCAAAAATCTAACAAATTTGACACCAATTGCTCAAAATTTGTAAGAAGAGTAGTGAAAAAACAGATTTGGACAAAATTCAAAATGGTGGAAAATCTATCTAGGCACAAATGGTTGTGGCTTATATGGATAGATTTGTCTGGACCAAGAGGGTAGCTCCCAGCCTGAAAAGTGAAGCCAATGCGGAAGTGCCTTAAACCTGCATTCTTTCTAATGGCCATCAGGGGGCGACTCCACTGGCTGCAAAAAGAAGTTCGATTGTATAGAAGTCTATGAGAAAATGACCCTACTTCTCACTTGATTTATTACCTCATTAAACTGTTTCCTAATGCGTTTATGGTCTCAATCACTAGTTTCAAGTCTTCATTTTGTAAATTATGGTCCCATTTAGAGTAAAATAGATGATAAAGCAGCGTATGCTTTAGGGCGTGGCTATGTTGTGATGTTGCGATTGACAAGTCGCTTCCATAGCGAAAACATTGATTATGTAACGTATCCATGGCGTAACCCCAGAGTATAGGCGTAGCTGCTGCTATTTCACAGTGCGTTTCCAGTTCATGAAAGATAATTATTACATTTTTGTTGCCTAAAAAAGTCTTGTTCAGTGTTTGGTTGTGATTAAAGACCCTCTAAGGAGTTGGATGTTCAGTTTTTCCGGTGAGTACATTTCATTTTAATGGTTTTAGGCCTGTTTTTCACTAGTGGAAATTAGCATTAGCATTAGCATTATCACTGTTAACCATAGATTGTAGATGCATCATGCTAACCAAGCTAGCAGCTAGCGCTATGGTCAGCTCAACCCTCTTGTCCAAATATGGTCACTTCTGGCTCCAAAAATCAAACATGGCAACAACCAAATCCAATATGGCGATGATCAAATTGCTAAACTCAAGGCTTCAAAATGGCAGTTCACAAACCAATGGGTGAGATCACAGTGACTACATCTATACTTTTTTATAGTCTATGAGCATTATATATCGTGGCAAAATCTGATGGGGATAATGAACTAATGTCACATTCCAATATGGAAATTCTGATATATAACTGATATATAACTAAATATACTGTCATCTAAAAGTGGGAACAGGACAATTTTAATATATTAATAATTTCACTACATTTATGACGATAATTTATCAATTACAACATCTTAGCTATTAATTTTATAATTACTAAATTGCATTATTAACAATTTCACACTTTTGTTGTATAATTAGGCCCAATCATTTTTTAAATTATGTGGTTAATATACTGTTTACACTGAATAAATGTTGACCATATCATTTTTTAAGATCGTGGGACATTTATGATTTGTGTATATGCATCGTCTAAGGCAGTTCTAAATTTGTTTGCAGAGTAAGAACATATTGATGAATCCTGGATTTGTGCTTAAAAAGTTTGTACGCATGGTTTAAGTACAGTGCATACGTACTGTTTTGAATGAGGCCCATTGTCATTTAACTGACTTGCCGAAAAAAAAGCAGGAGAGTGACAGATGGAGGGAGAGAGTGATACCAGTTCAGACTAACCCAATGACTTGGGTTTATGCCTAGCTTATCTTTGTCTATCTGTATGGGTCAACCTTCATGACCTTCCTCTCCAACAGGGTTGGACATTAACTGGCATTATTAGGCATGGAAAATCCTATTAACTAATTTCCTATTTGATAAAAGCCTTATGATACCCATTCCAAGTCCTGAATCAGATACAGACCTAGTTGATGATATTCTCCCTGTACACTAACAACACCAACAACTTGAACAACCAGAGGGGTGTAATATGAAGTGAGATTAGTGGGTTAGCGAGGTACGTTGAGACTAAAGCCAGGGTTTTCAATGTCTCGAAGGTGGCTCTCTTTTAACCTGGCTAGATCACCATGGTTACTTATGCTGCAAACTTAACCTGGTCCGGAGTAGGTTATGTTCCGAGCTTCGGCTTCACTAACTACTTGATTTGCTGCCAGTTCTGTTTAACATTGCTGGTACTGCAGCTATTAGAACACCGATTAGAAAACTGATTAGTCTTTTATCATACTTACCGTTGATTTGATAGGCCATATTGTAAATTTGTAATGGTGCAAGAGGTTGGGGTTACTTGTAGGATGGGATTTAGTTACAACAGATCAAACTGTATTTCAAATAATGAAAAAAAAACTAATAAAAAACAAAAAACTAATGAAGAAATACTTTGAACAAAAATAAAATAAAATTGATTAGTCTATTGGTATTTATCACAGATAATATTCAATCTATAATATTAATTCCACTTTGATTTGGGCAAAATCTAAAGTGATTTCCACTTACTACTTACTTAAGAGCTCATAGTACCGTATTATCCCACTAGAACACTGCGCTCCCAGAATGCAGGCTTACTGGTGGTTCCTACAGTCTTTAAAAGTAGAATGGGAGGCAGAGCCTTCAGCTATCAGGCTCCTCTCCTGTGGAACCATCTATGTTTAAGAGTAGGCTTAAAACTTTCCTTTACGATAAAGCTTATAGTTAGGGCCAACCAGGCTCACCTTGGATCAGCCCTTAGTTATGCTGCTATAGGCCTGGACTGCTGGGGGACTTCCCATGATGCACTGAGCTCCTCTCTCAACCCAACCGGTCAAAGCAGATGGCCGCCCACCAAGAGCCAGGTTCTGCTTGAGGTTTCTACCTGTTAAAGGGGAGTTTTTCCTTACCGCTGTCGCCAAGTGCTTGCTCATGGGGGAATTGTTGGGTCTCTGTTAATTAAAGAGTACGGTCTTAACTTGCTCTATGTGAAAAGTGCCCTGAGATGACTTTTGTTGTGATTTGGCGCTATATAAATAAAAATTGATTGATTGATTGATTATCCTCCATTATGAGACAGAGTCGGACCTAAATGCACTTCTTGAGTATAATGTTTAAATCTGCTGCATCAAATTTAAAGTTTAAGAGCTTTGGATGTGGGAGGCACGGAGAGGGCATTGAATGGTAAAATAAGTATTTAAATGAATTGCTATTAATAAATTAATGAATTAGTGTTTTAATTAACGAATTTGCAATTTTCTGCCAGCATTCATCTCTCATCTTATTTGCAGCAACTGTGATATTTGCTGTGATAATGTATTTATATTATTCGTAGCTCTCCGTTTTAATGACTTGTTCCTCCTGACTGAAGCAGGCAGCACACGATCGGTCCATTTTGTGCGGAAAAAGAGTCAAATGACGTGCCAAACGCCCCCTTTTATGGGGACACGCACAGAGCCTGAAGCAGAAAGTCTGGGTTAACAAAGAAAGTTCATATCCACCGTCATGATACCACTTATCTCTGATTGTGAGTTTAGGGTTTGTCGAGCCAGCTCACACAAAGAAAGCCTGGGTATGTTGAGCTTGCTTCATAGTACACCCCTCTGATGCTCTATCATGTTTGCTTATATTTAGAACATGCAGCAATGTAAGAAATTGAAATACAACTGTTGTAACAGAAGCTTTCCCAGAGGAGTTTCTGACCACTAGTAGCACTACATAACAATATTTCTATGAGCAGGTTGCTGTTTTGTTTGTATCTTGTGCACATGCAGGCGACACAATACACATTCCTGCCAATAATTTTGTGCTGTTCCACTGATTGATAGATGGTGGCAGTAATGTAGCAATGCACCAGCAAAGACAGGAATGACTCATGACAAAGGAGGAAAGACTGGCTAATGTAAACAATACAGATAAAAAATTTTTTTTTAAATCTGCTTTGCAAACGTTATACATTCAACATTTTTGTTAGACTTCAGGAATACTCACTGTGTTTTGGTTATAAACATTAAATGTAAACATAATTGTGTTAGTTCACAAGAAGAGGAATGACTAAGAGGCAGGATATAAGAAAAACAAATTAAATTTCTAAACAAATAAAAAGCTAAAAGCTTTTTCTTACCTTTTGGGCCTGTACAGTGGGTTTTGTGTTTCCAGGCTGTGGCTGTGACAAATGAATGCTAGCATGACCACACAGCACACAGGGACTCCCATCATGTTTGTGGTTATCACAGTGTGTTTTACTGCTGCTGTCTGGCCTGCAAATATGGAACAGAGGCTATCAACACTATCCTGTGGGAAAAGGCTAAATACGTTAATTGCAGGAGACAGAGTGTGTCACACCTGTTCACCTGTTTTCCTTGCTTGGCTTGGTTCAGGAGTAGGGAGGTGAAGGTAATATCTCTGGTGGACCTCACTCCTTTGGCATGTTGGGATTGCAATTTACTCTTGCTTCCTCCCAGTGGGTAAGATGGTTCAAACTTCTGGAACAAGATGGATGTATACAATGCAGGGTTTGAAATACTGATAAATTTCGGTTTTGCAAGTGTTTTATAACAAAGGAAAAGCATTCAGCGCTTTTGTTAGAGCTTAAGGATAGACACAATGCGTTTTGGTGATCAACTCTCATGTAAAAATAACTTTTGTCTGTTTACAAGAAAACTCCACTGGGCCCCTTTAAAGGGTAACAACACACAACATCTTTTTTTTACACTGTTTACATAGGCTTATGTTGGCATTATGATCTTAATACAGGTGGTTTTTCCAGCAATACACATATTGTATGTGCAAAAACTGCTTTTTCAGCTAAAAATTAGCTCATTTCTGTCTGCTTTGATTTAGAAATCAAAATTCACTAGCCGTCCCTAATTATGACGTATCTCACCAACTCCGTTTCTAATTTGCAATAAGATTAAGACATTTGTCTAATGCATTTTCGCTATTCCCAATCCAGAAGAGAGATCTCTCTCTGTCTCTCTCTCTCACACACACACACGAACACACAGACACACAAACACACAGACCCTGCTCTTAGTGACAATGGCAGAGAGATCTAAACACTCGAAAGTCTGCTTACACTTCACTAGTCAATTTGACAATGCTCATTGCCACAAGTGCAACAAGTCTTTGTATGTAAGGGCAGAAACACAAGCAATCTTTCAAAACATCTAGCGAAGTGCATCACATACAGGCAGAGAAATGTACAGTTTTTGACTGCCTAGCTTGTAGATTATCTCTTGTTGCCCCATCAGAGTACTGGATCAATAAGCAGTATCAGTAAGAGTAGTAATACCCTAAAAATCTTAATTATACCCATCCCTACTCTGAGGTATATGTCGTACATCAGCTTGCCGCAGAGATTTATTACTTTTAATCACAACACATGGGCCCACTGATCACTAACTGCTACATTCAGAGCTCAACAAGATAAGGGCTGAAAGCTACATACTGACACCCCTAGTGGTGTAACAGAACGTAGCTGATCCATGATCTGTACAGATCACCCCCCACGGTTTGGCACGCATGTGTACCACGGATTAACTTCAAAAGTGAATGTCTCATTGGAGACAAACTATACAATCTGCTGTATATGGACAGACAGCATGGACAGATAGCTAATTAGCTATCTAGCCGCTAATTGACGTTTGCGGTGACGTTGTTTGGTGACTCGTTCAACAAGCTAAGCTGCAGGACATGCATTCATGTTTGTAAAGCCCTGTTTACACCTGGCATTAACATGCGTCTTGGGTGATCTGATCACAAGTGGAAAGCTCTAAGTACAGGTGTGAACACACCCAAGACGCATTAAGGACGCATTGAGATCTGATCACTCAGACCACATTCGGAAGTGGTCTGGGCTGCATGTGGCCACATTCATTTAGCAGCCTAAACGCAATGCATCCTGGGCCACAATGAGGGATTGCCAACTCAACTGATGTCCTCTATTTTCTTGCAGACTAGGCACGGGAATTGCACTGTTCAACAAGCTGTGTTCAACATGTTTGATAACAGGATAAAGAAATGCATTATTTTGTTTTTCATGTGAATTAAAAAAAAACATAATCCACCCCCCGTTATTTCCTGTTTTTCCAGTTCCCCTAACCCGTTTTCCTCTTCATATTGTATACTGGAATAGAAATTTAACCAAAACCAGAAAATAACTAACGTTTTTCACTTGTCTGTCTAAAAAACTTCAGAAGTTAAACGTTGCTTAATAGTTTCCTCTGTCCTGTTAAGTTGATAACTACAGTGTTTAGTTTTGCTACGCTGCTTGACATAATGTAGCTCAGGATTTATCAGGAGGATGGCTGCTTTACTCCAAACAATTTGAACCTGGACTGGGTGCGTGTGTGTGTGTGTGTGTGTGTATATGTGTAACAGCTGACCTATTGGATGTGTAGAAGAACACAGAAGGTACGCTGCTGTGCCTCGTGCATAAATGCGCACAGCTTCTCTCAATGGGGAGATGCAGCTGCGGGGAGATTGCATGTACTATTATTATTGTTATATATATATATATATATATATATATATATACAGTACAGACCAAAAGTTTGGACACACCTTCTCATTCAATGAGTTTCCTTTCTTTTCATGACTATTGACATTGTAGATTCACACTGAAGGCATCAAAACTATGAATTAACACATGTGGAAATATGTACTTCACAAAAAAGTGTAAAACAACTGAAAATAGGCCTTATATTCTAGTTTCTTCAAAGTAGCCACCTTTTGCTCTGATTACTGCTTTGCACACACTCTGCATTCTCTTGATGAGCTTCAAGAGGTAGTCACCTGAAATGGTTTTCACTTCACAGGTGTGCCCTGTCAGGTTTAATAAGTGGGATTTCTTGCCTTATAAATGCCAAATTGAAGGCATACTGAACCAGCATGGCTACCACAGCATCTTGCAGCGGCATGCTATTCCATCCGGTTTGCGTTTAGTTGGACCATCATTTATTTTTCAACAGGACAATGACCCCAAACACGCCTCCAGGCTGTGTAAGGGCTATTTGACCAAGAAGGAGAGTGATGGGGTGCTGCGCCAAATGACCTGGCCTCCACAGTCACCGGACCTGAACCCAATCGAGATGGTTTGGGGTGAGCTGGACCGCAGAGTGAAGGCAAAAGGGCCAACAAGTGCTAAGCATCTCTGGGAACTCCTTCAAGACTGTTGGAAGACCATTTCAGGTGACTACCTCTTGAAGCTCATCAAGAGAATGCCAAGAGTGTGCGAAGCAGTAATCAAAGCAAAAGGTGGCTACTTTGAAGAAACTAGAATATAAGACATATTTTTTTGTTAAGTATATAATTCCACATGTGTTAATTCATAGTTTTGATGCCTTCAGTGTGAATCTACAATTTTCATAGTCATGAAAATAAAGAAAACTCTTTGAATGAGAAGGTGTGTCCAAACTTTTGGTCTGTACTGTGTATATATATATATATATATATATATATATATATATATACATATGGTTAACACTGCTGACTTTGGCCCAGAAAGTTGGGGGTTCGATTCTCGGTCAGGACAGGGTAACATATATCCAGCGTGGACCCTTAGGCAAGGTCCTTCATGCTTCTAGCCTACCTCAGCATGAGTGAAACTGCAAACTTGAGAGTCATACCGGCGCGGACGTCACCCGGGTCAACAAGGTCTGTATCAGGTGTTGGGGAACCAGGATCAAGGCGACATGGAGAGAAGTTAGTCAACTCTCAGAGCTACAGAAAGGTGTGGGGACGAAAGGGTTACCCAAGAAGTACAACAAACTGTCTATACCTGAGGCACTGGAGTCTGCCAAGCAGTCCCTTTGGATGGTTCTCCACCGAACCATACAAAGTGTATTCTCAGTGGCAAGGTAATAACACGAGAACAGATCCACCCAGGGCTGAGACTGAACAATACTGGAAGAGCATATGGGAGACGGAGGCATCACATAACACCAATGCTCAGTAGCTAGTGGATCTAAGAGCGGACCACAGCAATCTCCTATTACAATGACAGACATCCAAGAAAGAGTATCAGGTATGAAGAGCTGGACAGCACCGGGCCCGGACATGATCCACACCTACTGGCTAAAGAAACTAACTGCACTCTATGAACGCCTGGCAGCATAAACGAACCAACTGCTGATGGATGGGACCCACCCAGAGTGGTTAACCCAAGGACGGACAGTCCTGATCATGAAGGACCCCCAGAAGGGCACGATTCCATCCAACTACCGGCCAATAACCTCCCTCTGTACAACATGGAAGCTCCTATCAGGCATCATAGCGGCTAAGATGAATAGGCACATGGCCCAATACATGAGCAGGGCCCAGAAAGGAATCGGTAGTAATACCAGGGGAGCAAAGCACCAGCTACTGGTTGATAAAGCAGTCACACAAGGCTGCAACCTGTGCACCGCCTGGATTGACGACAAGAAAACCTACAACTCAATGCCACACACATGGACATTGGAATGCTTGGAAATGTACAACATCAAGGGGACACTAAGAGCCTTCATCAAGAACTCAATGGGGCTGTGGAAAACGACTCTGGAGGCCAACTCAAAGCCAATTGCACAAGTTACCATCAAGTGTGGCATATACCAAGGTGATGCACTATCCCCGCTGCTGTTCTGCATAGGCCTGAACCTCCTAAGCCAGATCATCTCAAAGGGTGGCTACGGATACCAGTTCTGAAGTGGAACAACCATCAGTCACCTCCTCTACATAGATGACATCAAGCTGTATGGCAGGAATGAGCGAGACATTGACTCACCTACACAGAGTAAGGCAGGTCCTGAAAAGTCGGCTGAATGGGGAAGAACAAGATATGAGCCATCAACACATAGTCATCAGATACCCCGCTGGTATAATAAGCTGACCAAAGGAGGAGACAGAGGCCACTGATGTCAAGACAAGGAAGCTCTTCACAATGCAGGGAGGGTTTCATCCCAATTCCAGCACCTTGTGACTGTACACTAAGCCAAACGAGGGAGGCCAAGGATTGGTGAGCGTCAGAGCCACTGTCCAGGAAAAAACAACCAAGATCCAGAAATACGTCAGGAAGATGGCCCCCAAAGATAAACTGCTAAGTGAATACCTCAGGCAGCAGAAACCTGATGATGCAGAGGAGGAGGAGGAACCATCATAGAGAGACAAGCCCCTACATGGCATGTACCAACGACAGATAGAAGAAGTGGCTAATATCAAGTAATCCTACCAGTGCCTGGAAAAGGCTGGACTGAAGGACAGCACAGAAGCACTAACCATGGCAGCACAAGAACAGGCACTTCGTACAAGGTCAATAGAGGCTGGGATCTACCACACCAGACAGGACCCCAGGTGCAGGCTGTGCAAAGGTGCTCCTGAGACAGTTCAGCACATAATAGCAGGGTGTAAGATGCAGGCAGGAACAGCGTACATGGAACGCCATAACCAAGTGGCTGGCATAGTGTACAGGAACATCTGCACTGAGCATGGGCTGGAAGTCCCAAGGTCAGAATGGAAGACACCTCCTAAGGTGGTTGAGAATGACCAAGCCAAGATCCTGTGGGACTTCCAGATCCAGACTGACAAGCTGGTGATGGCTAACCAACCAGACATCGTGTTGATCGACAAAGAACAGAAGAAGGCAGTGGTGATATACGTAGCAATCCCAAGCGACAGCACCATCAGGAAGAAGGAACACAAGAAGCTCAAAAAATACGGGCTGAAAGAGGAGCTAGAAAAGATGTGGGTTGTAAAGGCAACAGTGGTGCCAGTGGTAATCAGAGCACTGGGGGCTGTAACCCCCAAACTGGGAGAGTGGCTCCAGCAGATTCCAGGTACAACATCTGAGGTCTCTGTCCAGAGGAGCGCAATATGTACACACATTATACACACACACACACACACATATATATATATATATGTGTGTGTGTGTGTGTGTGTGTTCTTCCAATGCTAGAGAAAATCAGGATGGGCATTTAATTTTCATGTGGGGGCACACAATGAATTGTATATTTATCCTGTTATCGAACAGGTTGAACACAGCTTTGGACGGAGGGTACACGGACCGCCAGTCCTCCTGCTGGTTGAAATGAACAATTTTGGTCTTTGCAAATGGAAATGATGTACGTGTTTATTTGCATATATAGCAGGGAAGTGAGATCCGATCGCAAGTGGAGACGCATGTTAATACCAGGTGTGAACAGACGTACTTAGAGCTGTCCACTTGTGATCGGATCACCCGAGACGCATGTTAATGCCGGGGCCTAAGTTATCATCAAGTTTTGATGATGTGGACACAGGCTATTGTTTCATTCACTACCATGTTTAAAGGTGGAAGGTATCTTGCCTCATATTGCACTTCTATTTAACAATTGAGTATTGAATATTTTATATATGTTAAGATTTTATTTAAACGTTGGACATCTGGAATAATGTTTTCATCTAAGACCATGGGCAAAAGTTCCTTGCTTCAAGTGTTTTACAGAACAAATGTAAATCAAAGTGGAAATGGATATTTTTGTAAAGCTTTTTCTATTTCATGGAACGCCCTTGCCATTAGGGGTGCACAAAAAAATTGATTCACATAATCGCGATTCTATCTCTGCCGATTCAGGATCAATTCAGAAATTCCAAGAATCAATTCACATTTTTCAGTCTTTCCACGACGTTGTTTTCCATTTTTTCCTAGCTAAATCCCATAGATGGCACAATGATGCTGCACCAGTTTTCACCTGGACCCAACTCCGGGGGCAAGAAGGAAGTGAAGTGTGTGTCATGCGAGCAATGGAGTACCTGACAGAAAAACAAATACAACCTGGTCCATTGGCTATGAAGGCGATCATTTGCACATATTTTGGATTTTCTTATATCGAAGCTTGACAAGACTAATGCTATTATCAGGCGCTGCAACGCACTTCCACAGGTTTGTGCCATCGTCGGCTTATTTATTTGTAACCGCTGTGTAACAGTCAGAAAATAACATTTTATTTATCTGATTCACCAGCTTCCTCACTAACGTTATCAGTGTTCTCTCTCTTCATTCACTCGCTAGCGTGCTTGACCACTGCTTCTCTCTCTCTCTCTCTCTCTTGTCTTTTTGAAATGAGTCGAAAAAGCGCCAGCAAAGCCTAACTTTACTTTTAACGTTATCAAACGAAGAGAAATAACCTCCCCTCTTCCTAGTAATGTTTTTGTCATATGGCAGGGTTGTACAGCGTTACAGGTTGCGTTCCTCCAAAAGTTGATTCTGGTTCAGCTTTCTGGCTGTGGCCCCTGCAGCCCTCCACCCCTGCAGCCTAAACGCACAACACACAACAGGTCTGCTGCCAGCTGATCTGAGGACGGGAATGAGAAATTCATTTTCTCTCAATGAAAAACGTAGTCTCCTTGAAGCTTATGACAAACTGCCAAAAACGAACCAACAAGATGCAGCAGCGAAACAAGCGTTTAAACAGCTGTTTTGTATTTTGAAACAATCAATAAAATTCAGTAAATAGAGAAGCTGCCCATTTCATTACTTTATATTCATGTAGTAAATATACAAATATCAATTAGATGGTAATCGGCATGAGAAATTAAGAAAAAGAAACAAAATTGGTTATAATAATCACTCGCTGATAGTGATCAATTGTCTTGTTTGCACTTTGCAGCTAAATGTAGCAGGCAGCTATTGTTTGTTTGATTTTGTTAATTGAAGTAGGAATTTAAGTTATTTGAGGTTTTCCACTCAGCATTTTATCTTTGCAATCATTTTTATTTTTGCATTAAGTATTCATTTGACTCTTTGTCTCAAGGCCGCTTTGGTTTCTTATTGACTAAGTGGACTGAAGGAACATAAATCTTACTCAGGTTGACATTCAGTAGCAAATATTTACATTTGATTCAGTGTGATCTTTTTTTCTTTGAGACCTATAAAAGTGTCTACTGCAGGCAAATGGAAAGAGTAACTCAAAACATCAATCTAGAATCAAATCTATGAATGTATTGAATTGAGAACTGATTTTGAATCGCAAATCGTTTTGAATAACGAATCGATTGTGAATCCAATCATGATCCCAAGAATCGGAATTGAATCGAATCTTGAGATTTCCTGAATCGTGCAACCCCTACATGCCATGGTGTGCTGGTGAATTTTGCCCAAAACATGTTTGGGGCATTAATGAGAAAGTCATTGTAATTCCACTTTACATTGTCCAGGCCTGAACACATCTACATGTCAATACTGAGTAATAGTCATAGCACCACCTACTGACAACAGGAAATCAGCCTTTTGTGACAAACATCATCCGGTTTACATGAAATTTACATGGTGTGGTCTACACATGATGTACAGCAAAATGACATATAATTAGTGGGTGTTCTCGAGCGCCACACAGTTGTCACTGGGTGACATAAGGTTGTCTGACATTGACTGCTGTTATTGGTTTGATTAATTGTTTACAGGGATGCTCATTTTGATTTTATTTCTGACCGATTGCCAACACTCGTTAACTGACAAGATTCAAATGTAGGCTATTATTTAGAATGGACAAGTGCGAGTGAGCCATTAAAAAAATATACCAATACAAAAAGTTTTTTTACATGTGCAAATAGTAGCATAAATGACAACAGAACATAAGGATTCACACATCGTCACATCATCACACACCTGCAGTGCTGCTGTGAACGGAGTAAAACAGACAGAATAAAACAGGCTAATAGGCCTATACGACAAATATTTAATTTAAAAAAATGTTTAAGTGAATAGCAAGTAGTAGCCAGACTTCCTAATGAACAGAAATAGATTAACAAAACGAAAATACACACTGAATCCTCAGGCGCCGAGTGCGCTGTATAACCAGTATAAATAGCCTAGATCTCACTCCTCCAGATTTAATTCAGAGCAAAAACCTCCCCCTCCTCGTCCTTCACTCCCAGCTTATTCATGATCAAAAACAACAGGTTAACAAAACAGAAACTTGTAGTCACAATTTTCAGACGTCAACCTCTAAGTTTTTGTGACACTCAAAACAATTTATTCACCATTTTACAGCCACAACAGTAGGTTATGACCAGTGGTGTACTGGCCATTGGGCATACTGGGACACATCCCATGTTTTTGGGCCAGTGGACTGTCAAAACATATCCGTTCTTATGCCCTCTCTGTGTCTGTTATTCAGTGCGTACACAATAGTGTGTTGCATGCCTGTGTCAGACAATCACAGACGATTGCCCTCTTTTATTCTCACTGCCAGAAGGGGGAGACAAAGGTAATAGTATTAATCGGTCAAAATTAAATAAATAATAATAAAATAATTAAGAACATCCCTAATGGTTTAAAGCTAATTGTACTCAGTTTCTAAAGGCCGTATGCCGTAAATGGTTGCTTTTTATGAACGTGTTTTTATGTACCCCTCCTCCCCCCAACAGGCCCAACGGTCCCTGGCACTGAAAGTGCGAGGAACCTATTGTTCTTGTAAAAATCATTATTATTATTATTATTATTATTATTATTATTATCATTCCCCCACACCATCGCATTTTTGAGAGGCTTGGGATGCTTGTCAGAACTGGCGGAAATTGCAAAGTTCTGTAGTGACTGGACTCAGGCCATTTTGGAACAAAATTTCTTTGATGTGCATGAAATTCGGTGGGTTCATTGCTTTCGTCATTATCGACATAATACATATTTTGAATTTTTTCGCCCAACAGGAAGTCAGCCATTTTGGATTTCATTCGTCAATTTTCATTTTACGAACACATGTTTGAGACCTTTAGGATGCGCGAAAACTCATGAAACTTTGTACTTATGTTTGAATTAGTAAGTATTGTGATTAGAATCACAA
The DNA here is from genome assembly GCF_963924715.1 of Thunnus thynnus. Taxonomy (NCBI): domain Eukaryota; kingdom Metazoa; phylum Chordata; class Actinopteri; order Scombriformes; family Scombridae; genus Thunnus; species Thunnus thynnus. The sequence goes on along the minus strand of NC_089535.1, from coordinate 30,118,727 downwards.
TTGGGCTTGGCGTGGCACATCCACTCTATAGTGCCCCCTAATTACTTTTAGCATTTTTGAGGTGCTAGGGCTGCTCAAAAACTTTGCACATGCATCAAAAGTCATGTAACCTGATATGGGTCTTGGGCATGGGTGTGGCAAAATGGCTCGAGGGAACCTCCCAGAAAATTTCAAAGTCACAGCCCCCACCTTTAAATTTGACGTATATAATTTTGTAGGCAGATGTAACATCTCCAGACTTAAAAAAAAAAAAGCCTCTTGGAGCCATACCCGAAGTCCGACAGGAAGTCTGCCATTTTGAATCTACTTTGCTTTCTGTTGCAGAGTGAAGCCATTGACAGGTGTTGTATTTTAATGAACTCCTAATGAACAACTATTTCATGGAACGCCCTTGGCGTGGTGTACTGGACAATTTTGTCCAAAACATGTTTGGAGCATTAAACACAAAGTTGTTGTAACTCCACTTTACATTGACCAATCTGCCCCAAATTTCTCATGTTTGATAAGAGTCCAGGCCTGAACACATCTTCATGTCAATATTGAGACATTGTCATAGCACCACCTACTGACAACGGGAAGGCAGCCTTATGTGACAAAAATCAATTTTACATGAAATTTACATGGTGCGATCCACACATGATATACAGCAACATGACGGATAATTAGTGGGTTTTCTCTAGCACCACATAGTGGACACAGGAAGTGATAGTTATCTCCTACATGCAATGTCCAATATTCATGTAAATGTATATCCATGTCAGTTACCCTCTGGTAAATGCACTGCTGCATTAATATTTCTCTTATTGTCTACGGGCAACAGGAAATGAAGCCTAAATGACACATAGTTCATCAAATGTACACACAATTTCTAATAAGGCATCTCCAGCACCATAAAATGCACACAGGAAATAATATTTTACCCATTCACACAGTGTCCGATAATCCTGACAATTCATAGCCATGTCATTATTATCATCATTATTATATCACCATGGAGCTCAAGACTTGCTCATGCGTGGTATTACTATTGGAGGTCTGTTGACACAGCTCTGTATTGTCAAGATTATGGGACACTGTGTGAATGGGTAAAATATTATTTCCTCTGTGCAGTATGTTGCGCTGGAGATGACCTGTTATATATTGTGTATAAATTTGATGAACTATGTGTCATTTAGGCTTCATTTCCTGTTGCTCATAGGCCCTGTTTACACCTGGTATTAACATAGGCTAGGTCTTGGGTGATCCGATCACAAGTGCACAGCTTTAAGTACGTCAGTTCACACTGGGCATTAACATGCGTCCTGAGTGACCACTTGTGATCAGATCTCACTTCATGCAAATAAACACGAACATCATTTCCGTTCGCGAAGACCAAATTCGTTCGTAATTAACCGGCGTTAGGTGCAGGTGTCCGCTCCGTCCAAAGCTGTGTTCAACTTCTTTGATAACAGGATAAACAAATATACAATGCATTGTGCGCCCTCACGAAAATCAAATGCCCATCCCATTGATTTGCTCTAGTGCTGCATCGAAATATATATATATATATATATATATATATATATATATATATATATATATATATATAGAGAGAGAGAGAGAGAGAGAGAGAGAGAGAGAGAGAGAGAGAGAGAGTTATATACAGTGATCTCTTGCAGCTGCATCTCTCCAATGAGACACTGTGCACATTTACGCATGAGGCGAGGCAGCGTAACTTCATTGATTATTTTAATCAATGTAGCTGTAGTTATCAACTTGACAGGAAAGAAGAAACTATCCTGCAACGTTTAGCTTCTGAAATATTTTTTTAGACAGACAAGCGAAAAACAAGTTAGTTTCTGGTTTTGGTTTAATTTCTATTTTAATTGTCGATTTGAAGAGGGTAACCAGTTAGGGGAACAGGAAAAACAGGAAAAAACAGGAGGTGGATTAAGTTTTTAATTCACATGAAAAACAAAATAGTCTGTTTATCCTCTTATCAAACAAGTTGAACACAGCTTTGGACCAGGAGGCAGCAATGCAATTCCTGTGCCTCGTCTGCCGGAAAAAAGAGGACGTCAGTTGAGTAGGCAGTCCTACAATGTGGTCCACGACACATTGTGTTTACATTACTAAAAGAATGTGGCCACATGCCGCCAAGGCCACCTCTGAATGTGGTCTAAGGCCCTATTTATGCCTGGCATTAACATCCGTCTCAGGTGATCCGATCACAAGTGTACAGGTGTGAATGCACCCAAGACGCATTGAGGATGGATTGATATCTGGTCAAGCAATAGAGTGTTTTCTCTGCATTCATTTAGCAGTGGTGCACCACCACAGCAAGAACATTACCACCACTGCAAAAGATGTTATAAATGTTAAGTCAAAATAAGGATTACAATTTAGCCCTAATGTTATCTAAAACTAAAGTGTAGTCCAGATGCTTCAGAAGTAGTAATTAGAAATAAGCCTCAACTTTTAACATAACTTAGACCCAGACAGTGACATATAAGGTCCAAAACTAGAATTATAGCCAAAAGCACCACAGCTGTTTTTAAATAGGAAACACTGCAATACTACATAAGTGAAATATTAATGCAGCAATACATGTACCAGAAGGCAACTGACATACATTTTCATGAATACTTAACATTGCATATAGGAGATAATTATCACCTTCAAAAAAATAGCCATTCTGTGGTGCTAGAGAACACCCACAACCACCCCATTATACATAATGTTGCTGTACCTCATGTGTAGACCACACCATTAAAATTTAAGGTAAATCAGATGAAGTTTGTCACATAAGGCTGACTTCCTGTTGTCAGTAGGTGGCGCTATGACTATGACTCAAAATTGACATGTAGATATGTTCAAGTCTGGACTCTTATCATGCATGAGAAATATGGGGCAGATTGAACGATGTAAGGCCGAGTTACAACAACCTTCTTTTTGATGCCAATTGGGCCCTGGCACTTTCATGCTCGGGCTCAAATAATCTTAACAAAAACAATAGGTTCCTCGCACTTTCAGTGCCAGGGATCGCTGAGCCCCTGGCACTTTCGTGCTAGGGCCCTAATCATTGAAACGGTCAGCCTGCTAGGTGACTCATCGCTGATATCAGAGGTGGAAATAACGGGGAGAGGGGGAGTGTGAAAGGGCAGTGCTGTACTGACATCACAGCCGACCGAGACGATTCAGGAAACTATGGAAACAGGGCTTAGTCCAATCATGGACTACAGCACGTACTCCACCAGAAAACGCAAGGATTCTTGATTGAACATGTTCACGTACCACTATGTACCACTACAGCCACCTAGAACCTCAAACCTCAGTTATATGCATCTCACTATTCCAGCATTTTGATGAACGCGGCTGTAGTTTAATTTTCTAAGTAACAGCGGGCCAATACCCATATTAGCAAAGATGTAGCTAACCTAATGCTTGAATAAATTAGAAAATTAAGATCTGCAAAAGGTGGAGTGTAAATAAAGGATGCCCCAAGCACAAGACGTGTTTTATTGCATCAATTCCAACATGTTCAAACGCAATGATGCATTTTTGTTTTGACGGAAAAACACCATTACGTATGAACAGATGTCACGTCTGAACTGGAGTCGACAAAAGAAAATAGCTATCTTTAACGCTATTAGCCACAAATGAACATACCAGACTCCTCTATCGAAGCACGCAAACTGTAAAGATGAATAACAGACTTTTGTTGTAATTTGGGTTAAATAAGGTAAATTGTCAAGTCGGTTTATGACATGAGCTTAACCTAGCTTTTGACAGTTTAAACATGGCATCGCTTCCGATTAGTTTCATTTTAGATGGCCAACTTGAAGCTTACGTTAGCTTGGACCTTGGCTCGACTGCACATTTTAAAGGCTTTACACAGATGTTTTATAGAACAAAATGGTACCTGTTTGCTGCCGCTGGACGTCTTTCAATCGACTCTATTGGTGCGATAATAACCTGTGGGTTTTTTTTCGTTTGTTTTTTTTTTTTTTGCAAAGCTCTGTAACAGCTATACTTCCGGTCTGATTCCGTTCCTGTTTTCAGAATAAAACTACCATCTCTACAAAGCTCGTAATAAATACACATTCACACACACACACACACACACACACACACATACACACACACACACACACATATGTAGTGGAGTTCAAAACATTGAAAATCTCTAATATTTTCACATTAACCTGGAAATAATCAGAAAATTTGAGGATACATTTAAAATCACAAGAAGTTATGACATGTATAATGAAGAAGAAATATTTAAGATTCTGCACTATTTCTGGGTCAGCAATCAAATTTAAGCAAATTTGTGGCACTGACCAAATCCTTTGTACAGAAGGTTAGATTTCTTTGAGTTGTATCCCTACCATTGAAGCATGGGTTGAGATGACACTCAGGTTGGTTTGATCTACTCAACTTCAAGTTCAAGTAACTCAACTTGCAACCAGTGTTCACCTATTATAAATATGGCTTTGCCTCAAGTTTCCAGCAGATCATTGCTTACTAAACAGCATTGTGGGAAACATGGTATCAGAACTAAGTGAAAGTGAAAAGTACTGTCAAATGAAGGCTGTCCTGTAGTGGTCTCAGAGGAGGAGTAGCTGTTTCTAAACCACTTCTCAGGAAGGGAAACAAGCCCAATCGCTTGGGATGAGCTAAGAAATACCAGCATTTCACAGTGGATGACTGGAGAAAAGGCCTATTTACTGATGAATCCAAGTTTGAGATTTATGGCAGTAAAGGGTGTATGTAAGGAGATGAACAAGATAGAGAATGATACCGCAGTGTATCAAAACCAGAGTGAAACATGATAGTGGGAATATTCAAGTCTGGGGGTATTTTGCCTACTCTGGATTTAGACACCTGCACCGAATTGACTACATCCTGACCAAGGAGAAGTACCACTATATTCTTCAGAGACATGCTATACCCTCTGGTTTTCATATTTGTGGAGAAGGATTCATACTGCAGCAGGATAATAACCCCAAACACACCTCAAAGTTTTGCAAGAACTACTTGAAGACCAAAGAAGACCAAGGAGTCCTGACTGTCATGGACTTTCCTCCACAGTCACCTGACCTCAGCTCCACTGAAATTCTGAAATTCACATTTTCAAAGACTCAATGTTTCACTCAAATTGTTAAGCTGATATTATTATTTTTAATGAAAAAAATTAGTATTACATTCAAAACAAATGCAAAATAGAAGTATCTTGACAAGTGGTCTCAGACTTTTAGACCCCACTGTGTATGTGTATATACATATACACATACACACACACGCACACATTTAAATATATATACACACAGGCCCTTTTCGGAGATCCAGGCTGCATTTACCGCTCTCCAAAAACCCCTTGGCTCTGTTTACACCTACACTAGTAGCCTGTTCTACGAAGCAGAATTTGGGGTTAGCGAGGTAACTTCCGGTTTAACTCTGGGTTTTCAGTCCTGCGACGATGGTTCATTTCTTACCGGGATACATCACCATGGTAATTTATGCTGAACAGCTAACCTGCTCCGGGACAGTTTAACCTCAGAGCATCGGATCTCAACCTAACAACACTGCGACCAGTAACCATGGATGTATTATAAGAATCCATGCCACTAACCAATCAGATCACTGTAAAAAAAAAAAAAAAAAAAAAAAAAAAAAAATAGTCATCACTCCTACAGGATCTCGACATGGACAAAAGTCCTGAGTTACAATAATTGGCCCAGGCTTTCTATTTCCACTCTGGTTTTAAAACAGAGCTTCTAACTAACGGAGAGATGGTTTACAACACTAAACCCATAATGATAATTTTAGCTGCATTTTAAGTGTGCAAAGTTCATTTTAATTGTGCGAAGTTTATTTTATCCACAGAGTCATAGCTGACAGTATGGATGATTTTACACTCTGATTCCATCACTGCAGCTCAACATAACTCTGTGATAACTGGAAATAAAAATGAAATATTGTCTTTTATTAGAAAAATGATCCACACACTGTGAATTGGCTCCCATAATCATAAATGCAACATTTGGGTCAGATAGACCTCATCAGTCATTAATTACTTTTCCGATCGTTGCTTTGGTAACAGAAACAGTGTAGCATTGCTTTGAAGTTTCTTTTTTTATGTGACATATTCATGGTTTCTTCATCATCCAACTAAATAGCAAAAAATACTCACTCTATACTTAAACCATATATAATCATTCCTATAGGCTATGTATTTTAAGCTTTAGCCTACTTTTAATATGTGGAAATTATTTCTAGTGTTTCTACATCTTCTTAATCTGTTGTATGATTACAGTCTATCGTTTACATTTCACTTTGTTGAATGTGACTTTTTGCTGTCCCTTAAACAGAAGTTTTCCACAGGTACTTGGTATCATTGTTTCATCTCATATCATATAAAGTACTTCATTCATGGTTCTGATGAGGTCGCTCATAATTAACCCCAAGAAAACCCCGGGTTGACTGAGCTAGTTGATAACCAGCTTTGAAGTACTGGTTATCTGCACAGCCACTGTAAGATTCAGTGAAGCTAGGTAATGAAATATCCTGGGTATGTTGAACTTGCTTCGTAGTACAGGCCTCGGGGGTCCTGTCCAAAGCTGTGTTCAACTTGTTTGATAACAAGATAAACAAATATACAATGCATTGTATGTGCCCCCTCACAAAAATTAAATGGCCATTATATTGATTTGTTCTAGTGCCGTGTCAGAACATATATGTGTAACAAATATAGAGTTATATGCAACGATTTCCCCGCAGCTGCATCTCCCCATTGAGAGATCCTGTGCGCAGTAACGCACAAGGCACAACAGCCTAACTTCATTGATTATTTAAATCTCCGACACACCAACAGGAGTGGTCAGGAATTTGAATTAATGTTCTGTGTTCTTCTACACATCCAGTAGGTCAGCTGTCACACACACACAGTCCATGTTCATACTGTTTGGAGTAAAGTAGCTGTCCTCCTGATAAATCCTGGGCTCCATTATGTTGAGCAGCACAGCAAAACTAATAACTGTAGTTCTGTTAATTCACATGAAAACGGAAAAACAAAATAATGTGTTTCTTTATACTGTTATCAAACAAGTTGAACACAGGAGGCAGCAATTCAATTCTCATGCCTACTCTGCCGGATAACAGAGGATGTCAGTTGAGTAGGCAGTCGTTCAGCGTGGCCCAGGACACATTGCATTTACACTGCTAAATGAATGTGGCCACATGTAGCCCAGACCACCCCTGAATGTCGTCTGAGTGATCGGATCTCAATGCGTCCTCAGTGCGTCTTGGGTGCATTCACACCTGTACTTAGAGCTGTCCACTTGTGATTGGATCACCCGAGACACATTAATGCTAGGTATAAGCAGGGTCTTTGTTACATATCATTTACATATCACTGGCATAGACCACCTCCACCAACCTATCGTCCCTTGCACCGCCAAATACAGAACAAAGAGGAAGGTTAATTAAGTGAGTGCAACAATGGTGAGGAGAAGTTTCATTTCATGTTGCAAACAAACAGTAAATGATTGTACTCGGCTCTTACTTTCGGACAATACAGGAGCCGTTGTGTTTGAGTCAACACTAACAAGGTTATGTGCTTTGTGTTTGATTATGAGACCATTTTATTTTCTCATTAAGAAAAACACTCGACTCCATCGCCCCCTTAAAAAAGAAGATAATAAAACATAAGAGGTTAGCTCCATGGTATAACTCCCAAACCTGCAAATTAAAGCAAACATCGCGAAAATTGGAAAGGATTTGGCATTCCACCAAAGTAGAAGAATCTCACTTAGTCTGGCAAGATAGTCTTAAAACATATAGGAAGGCCCTCTGTAATGCTAGAGCCGCCTATTACTCATCATTAATAGAAGAAAATAAAAACAGCCCTAGGTTCCTTCTCAGCACTTTGGCCAGGCTGACAAAGAGTCATAACTCTACTGATCCATGTATTCCTATAGCTCTCAGTAGTAATGACTTTATGAGCTTCTTTAATGATAAAATTCTAACTATTAGGGACAAAATTAACCACCTCCTGCCCTCAACAGGCACCGTTCTCTCCCCAAACACAGGCACCTTAGAAACAGCTGTAAATCCTGACATATATTTGGACTGTTTTTCTCAGATCAGAAGTGGAAATAATTATTTTAACAAAATTATTATAGTATATCTCTTTTTTTTAAATCACACTTGCATACATGGGTAATTTTTGACATTTTGATCTTTATTCAAAAAGTAAGAAATTAAAAATGAAAATAAGGATTAGTGGTGATCAAAGACAAGTTAATTGAGCAATACCTCAAAATAATATTTTGACCCATGTTGTGCATCGAAGACTTAAAGGAACTGTTTTGGTCCAGGTTAAAGGACACCTGTTTGCATGCACATTTGTCTATAAAATGCAGACAAAAACTAGCTAGATTTCTGCCTTTTCCACCAACACTCAATTACACTATGCAGCAAGAGCACGAAAGATTTAGTCTTTGGTGTGGAACCCAGACAGTCAACATTCGGGAAATGGACCTCACAATTGCTAATGTAGCAAGAATATTTAAGGTTTGTACTAATTATATTTTGTATTAACGGTACTGTAATTACATGACAATGTATCACTTAAACATGAAAATGGTGAGAGTATATAGACTAATTAATAAACAAAAATCATTTGAGGACCTAATTGATTTATTGCGAAAAAAAATGTAATGAACTGAACGTTATCATATTTTCCGATGCTTCCATTAATAGGTTACAATATTGTTAGGGTTGATCTTGGGCCTTAACCTCTTGAATTAGCCAGCTGAGTGCAGTTAAACCATATGTGAGAAAGGCCTAGTCTATAACATTAATGTGTTGAAGATTGTCCAATTCTTCACTGACCAATTTTTGATAAATAAAAAAAGCATACACTATTACTAAAATATAAATTGATGACAGACACCACGCTGACTTGATGGATGATGGAGTTGTGCCAAAATTTGACTCCCTGCTGGAATTCGACTCCCCCTCGCACGTAGTGGGGCAAGGGTGCTTTGTAGGCAGGTAGAGAACCTGGTTTTTGTGGTTGAGCAGATTTAATGTGAAAAGTGGCCAAAGGGGAATCAAATGTAATATTGCTACCTCCTGTAGTGTTGTGTTTCACAACATAGATGTTTGAGTCTATGACTGAATTGGCTTCATACATTATGTAATATTTAGGACACATACAGCAGTTTCACTGCATTGTGCAATATTTTGAACATGAGAACATTGCATAAAATGCAGTACTCTTGAAGTATAACTGCACTGTACTGTACTTGCAATAATAGTAGCCTCACTTATTGATAGATTGAATTATGTTTTTGCTCTAAGCCTTGCCTGGTTGTGTGTGCACATTAATGGCATAAACAAAAATCTAAATTTGCCAGTGATTATCTTGTCTTTATATTATTTCTGCAAAGATGAGCAATAGTAAAGTTTGGTTCAACTTTGGATTTTATAGCTCCCTGGCCACTTGATCTGCCTTTTTTGATTTTATTTCTCGAGTATATGTGTGTAATAAGCATTGAATGCTTAATAATGGTGTAACAAGCAATATTTTTTCCTGTCCCTACTTACAACACTGGCCACATGTCAAGCAGTGTAAACTCCCTGTACAACATGCCCCATCATATAACAATGCATCTGAGGATATGTATTATTATTCTGTGATGCTGTTTAGGTAGCTCTTCACCTCTCTGGGGAACATACTTTAAAAATTGACATGAAATAAAAAATGCCTTTTTAACCCTTTTAGATCACATCCCCAGTCATATTGTGCACCTATTTAACGATAAAGGCCAAATTAAATACGAAAAATTAATTTCTTATGTACGCTTGAACCAACCAATTTCAACCAATAATATCATGACATCCACCTATCAATCAGTCTTCAACTTTTAGTTAGCCACCCACTTTTCAATGTTCAAATCAAATTCCTCCTAACGATATGTCCCTCCTGTCTATCCTGTTTCACTTGGAAATATGTCACGATACGGTAGTTATGTACACTCAAAATGCTGTTTCGTCTGGACTTTCAGAGCTAGTGGGACTGTGAGGAATGTGTATGTGTACAGGAGTGAAGGAGAGGAAAGTTAGTTTGGCAGTGGGACCAAGTGTGAGGTGTGTCCGTGTGTGTGTGTGTGTGTGAGAGAGAGAGAATATGGGAAAAATATCAAACTTAAAAACCTTGTCATCCTTGTACTTTAAGCTGATTCCATCCAGCATTTACTTGATTACAGACAGTGGGGATGTTGTGTTGCCCGGCCACACTGGCTACATTGATGGTGTTTGTGTAGGCTGCAGATGTGAGATCTGTGGGGATGAGGATGGCCCTACCTTTCAACCACCTGCAGGTAGGGCTGCGATAAATGATTATTTTCATTGCTGATTAATCAGTTGATTATTTTCTTGATTAACTGATCAGTTATTAGTTAGTCAGTTGTTTGGTCTATTAAATGTCTGAAAATGGCGAAAAATGTAGTTGGCAATTAATTTAATAGTTGACATCTAATGGATTAATGGATTAATGGTTTCAGCTCAGACAGTCCAGAATGGCAATGCCTTTTCAGTTCCAGACAAGTCATGCAGCTTCCACTGGCCATGCTGGACCTCCGACCCCACGTCCAGCGAGATTTTTTACAAGGTATGAAACCAAAGAATATTAAAAAAAATTGGCCGAAAAAGATTTATTACAAGGGTATCAATGCAGTATGTATAGCTTGTTTCTTATATAACCCCAAAAAGTTTCTTAAGAATGTCCCCATCAAGCAGCTGGGACTTCAAATCCCAGCTGGGCCTTTTCCAACTATGGCAGGAGGTCCACAGTTATATGGGCTTAGGTTGGACTAATGGTGCATTCAGTGAACCCCATAAACTTGTAAACTAGTAGCATTACCAGTTTACTGTAAGTTACACCAGAATGTGTAACGTGGTCACTCTTTTTTTAAAGGCATCTCACTTTTTTCCCACATTTAAAAAAAAAACATTTAGGTACTTTTTTTCACCATACACACACACCACACTGAAGAGGTACTTTTTTTGGTCAGATTTCCTTATTACCCCAGTCTCCTAGAGGATGAGACCAAAAAAAAATTGGAGGAGGTGTTGCTGACTGCAGAGGAGCTGCCAGCGGGACTTGGGGCAATATGCTAGGGACAACAAAGTGTCCATTGTGGTCTTGACAGAGGCACAAATCACCCCTGTCAAGGACACATTCAAATGTGTCGTATGCATAGGTTTGTAGCTACATATTAAATCTATTGCATAAATCCTGTTTGCAAATACACTTTTTAGGTTTGGTAACAGACTTTGAACAAACGAACCCCCAGTTCTATACAGGAAGGATGGAAGCCAAATGCATGTCTCCTCCAATACATACAGCAACAGCAGCCTACCACTTTCCCCCCCACAAAATGTTGTAAATATGTTACTAATATGGTCTTGGACAGTTGGAATAATACTAGTGAACATCTACTACTGCCCCCTGTAGCCACAAACAAGAGAAAATAGTTAGTCCCACCCCCAAATCTGTGACATCATGAAAGTGTAATCTGTGGAGTTTCTCTCATACATTCTGTTTGATGTTTTACACCCGAGTAATGAGCTACATCTTCTATTTCAGATATGTAAGCATAACCGTAAAATGAAGCTCATTAGAGTGCAGAGGCTCAAACAAATATTGAAATCCCGGAAAGACACTGGGGAGTTTGTGGCAGCTCCCTTAAAGATGACTTGACTTAAATAGATTTACAAATTTATTTATAAAAACATTACACTAGTTCCGGTTGGCAAAGGTCACTGTAGCCAGTGCTTTGTACGGAAATGTTGATCTGCATAGCAGGCTTTCCTTATGTGCAGATAGTTGGTGATTTCTTTGGTCTAGAAATTACCAACCTTACAAAAGACAAATGCAAAAGATGAATGCAAATCCATTCTAGGCCTATACATGCACACAACTGTGCATGTATAGGCCTAGAGTTAAACCTAAGAAAGGCACTTTAGCTAGATGAGATGCTTTTTACTCACAATAATGCTCACCAGGTTTCACAGCTAAGTACGTAACAAAGAGATAAATAATAAGTCAGGCTGCATTTAAAAATTTAATATAATTAATTAATTAAACTTAACTTAATTGGCATCAAGTATAAGACAACTGACCGATACCATCATCATTCAAGAGAATTTGCTCAAGGGTGAAAGACTGTAATGGTTTCTGCCTACAGATAACAAATAACCGATACCCCTTGCCGGTGTGGATAAGGCACCAACAGATGGCTTTACCTCTGACCTAGGCATCGAAGGGGGGTTCCCAAAATCTACACGCAAGACCATCCAAGCCTTGCTTAGAGAACCAGATTCAGCCTGGCTTCTATAATCACCAGCTGTCACTGAACCTTTACCAATGGGCCAATGTAGTCAGGAATTCCTAACAGCCTGGCTTACAACGAAGTGTATTGGTGCAAATAGGTGTTTGAGGTTTTAAAGTACTCCAAGTGGCCTTTTAACAGGTCATCTTTGGATGAGGCCCACTCTGACGGTTGAGGGCACTCGCTCAGTTTTATAGGGCAGCTTCAGAGCCCTGGCCCTTACAGTTTAGCCAATTAAATCCATTATAAATATATACAAATATACAGCAGCATGTTGACCTCAGTCATTAAATCTCAACCATTACCAATCTGTTTTTCAAAAAACACTACTAGTTATCCTTAACAAATTTCATCATAATTTTTAATCTAAATGAATTTAAAACTAATGTCAGCCTATCCCAAGGGAGGCGTCTTTGCTTAACTGGGAGACTTCAGAGATGGGCACAAGTCAGGAACTTTGGTCAGAGTGTGTAAAAATACAAACCAGTTTTTTTAGGTTTTACAAAATAAGTAATATAAGATGCAAAAAGTAAAATACAAAAACTTGAACAAAAGGTTAAAAAGCAAAAAGCTAAAAGACTAAAGAGAGTCTCAAAGAGATCTTTTTCCTTAGGGCTTTTTGAGGCAAAAGGAGGTCCGGCTAAAAGAAAAGGGAACTCTGAGTCTCTCTTGGCCTTTCTTTTTATAATTCTACAACTTCCTCCTATTTGTATTACCACATATCGTCTATCTCCAAGACATCTATCAGTTACATGCTGATATTACATGACTTTACACAAAATAGTGACATTTTCTTTAACTATCTCTTACAACAGACTACATGGAACTTTTGAACAACTTCCTTTTTACATTTGAGATTAAAATCTAGGGTTATCTGCTAAGTGCAGAAAACCACAGCTTCTCCTTTGCCTCAGGTTATCTGACGGTTTTGATGTTTGCTTGTGTTTGTTTAGTCATTCCTGATGGTTCAGATCTAGTTCAGTACAAGTTGCACAAATTGTGTAAATTCCCCACAAATGGTGCAAGACATTTAACTATGTTGAATTTGTCACCAATTAATATTAAATAAAATAGTCAGAAGTAGGCTTGAGTAGAGTTTGTCTCGACCACATATAGTGGAACTTTCAGCAAGACTTTTACAGTTTTGCAGCCAACATGAAACTAAAACAATGAAGAGCAGCCTAGAAATGGAGCCAGTTGCCGCTGCTGAGTACAAGGACATTACTGGAAATAAAGTCTACCCCTGCAAATTTGTGATTAACCCCCATGCCCCACACCTGGGTGCCTCACCAGACAGAAAGTGCGGGACTTTAGTGCAGCACCAGCCTATGGACTTCTGGAAATCAAGTGTCCAGACAAGGACAGTTTCAGACTGTGACTGTGCATACTTGTACTGCAAGGCTGGTGTCACCTATGTTCTGAAGACCATCCATGAGTACTACTTCCAGATGGTTGGACATATGGGTATCACTGGTATGATATGGTGTGATTTCTTTTTCAGGTGCAAACAGGACCATCATCTGGGGCTTGTCTACTTCAACCCTGAACAATGGAAGAACATGAAATCCAAACTTGACATTTTCTCTAAAAAGAATCTATGAAATGAAACACAAGAGTCCATGTTTAATGAAATCGTTCTTTATTTTTCATGTTTGTGACAATTGACGTTTTATATGGTCTTGAATAATCATTTAGTCAGTCTACCAAATGTAGTTTCTTTGCAGTCGATATAAAATACAGAAAATATCTATAGAATTCATGTAATTTCTGTTTATTGAAATACAGCTGGCTCAAATATAACTTCCACTGTGTATAATAAAAAAATAGATGAATAAATAAATACAAACTGTAAAACAGCCCATCAGTGTAATTCATTCTACCCCTTGGGGTGGATTTTAGTATAATTTCCTATTTTAAATCTCAAACCTGTCCATAAAGAGACCTAATAAACATTCATTGGTCAAGTGAGTGATGAAGTTACACCACTGGTCAGAGTATTACATCTTTGCACAAAAGTAATTTCATTCACCAAAGAAAGTCTGATTTAAATACTATAGAGGTTTTTCATGTTTATAGTCTTGTTTCCTTAAAGCAGCTGCTGATGTTCAAAAGAAAATGCACCTGTATTTCCCAGAAAATATTTAGTTGAGGCCTAAATATATACATGATGTCTCTCTTGGAATCCACACAGACATTTTAGTCTATCAGGATGCAAAAAATGAATTAATTCCACTAACATTTCAATAAACTGTCAAGGTTTGCAGGTATATTGATGCAAGTAAATACACAAGAATTAAAGAGTCTACAGTGCAACATTTTTTTTAAGATGAATTTAAATAAAGTTTCTGTTTTGGCACGAACTTTCTCCTTAACAACAACACTTTAACTTGAAACAGCAGAAGTGGGCTGCAGCTGTTATGCAGTGTGAAACAGAGAGCACAGGGGGCAGCATAATGCCATGATTATTTCCAAACATGAAGAATACAGTATTTCTCACTTTTGGATTTGGTTTTCGGCCTAAATTTCAATGAGCAAAGACAAACTTTACACTTTCAGTGGATGAATGTGCAAACAGCCTGCCAGTGTCAAATTCTGCACATACATCAGTCTGCACAGTGAAGTACAAATACTTTAGACTGTGCATAAAATGCTGAGGGGCTGTAAATTTGAAATGACAGATACAGGAAGTGGCAACACTCGGCTGAGGCACTAGTACTCTTTAGAACAGAGGGCCTTGGAGGTTACTTAAGAGGCCACAAACAGTCCACAGTTGGTTAAAAGAGCCCACTTGTGTCATGGGTAAGACAATTAAATATGTGATACTCAGGAAGTCTGTCCAAGTTACACAGACCCTGCTTACAGTTAACTGTGACACATTGAAGCGCAATGCAAAGTCCTGTTCAGAAAAACCTTGCCTCAGATGACAAAGAAAAAGGAAAAAGGGTTCTTATCACCACCTTGGAATCTTCAAAGGAGGAACTGCTTTTCTTGATGCTGTGCCATTAATTCTGCTTGATCATTGATGGTCTTGTAAGCTTCCTTAAGTTGCTCCTCCAGTGGCAGGGGCAGTTCAGCATAATCATGATCAGGGTGTAGAGGGGCAATCTCTTCAATGGAAGTAAAAGAGAAGGAAAATATTGAGGGACACATTTTTAGGAGAGCACAATTGAAACTAGTGATCAATCTCTAATCTGAGGTTATTCACATGTAAAACAATGCTTTTCTCTTAAAGTGATAATTCAGTAAGGTCCAAAAGTCCCATTGGGAAAGTGGTATATACATGTTTAAGACAAATTATGAATATTGAGAGGAACTAAAAAGTGTTAAAGTCTCCCTCCACTCAAAAAGGTTTTGCTTCTTGTTCCTACAGGTGCATGTTTGAGTTTCACTGCAGAATGATGTGTGCAGAGTTTCACACTAGAAGGCTGTTCTCATATTCATCTGCTGAAAGTGGAAAGTTCCTAAGTTTTGTGTGATTAATTTAATCATTCTTTTAATTTATATAGGAGTCAATTTTTTTTTGCTATTAATATTCTTTTTATTTTATCCTTAGTTGTGTCACACCTTGTGAAGTCAGTTTAGATATAAGCGCTACAAAATAATCATTGATTACATTACTACTGATGATGGTTTACAGTCCATTTATGGTTAATTGTGAGAGTGGAAATGAGGCTTGTGCACGTCCACCAAGTTTCACAATGACTGAGATTTATAAAACAGAACCATGCGTATGCACAGCTTTATAAATCTGATGAAAAGAATGTATATGCATATATCTGGCTTTGTGCGTACACAGTTTTAGTCATGAATCTACACAGAGTTTTATGCATCTGGCCCCTTGTGTCCAACAGGTGAACTTCTGAACTGCAATATATTTGCAATTTTATAGATTCTGGAATTTTTAATGAGGTAGAAGTAGAGTGAGATGTCCATTTAAGGATTTTAACAAGATAATTTAACTTTTTGTGGAAAAAAATACACCAGAAACAAATTATTATTCAAAATAGAGATATTGGATCATTGAAACATATCTATGTAGTACTAACCAGGGCAAGAACAGATTATGGTATGGCTCAGCGGCCAAGACTGTGCTATCAGACCTGGATGTTATTCAGGCTCCAATGTGTGCTCTTTAAGCTGAGGCAGGGGCACTGTGGCTCTGTAGGAAACATCTGATGGCCAACTACTGGATAGATCTAAGGGGACACAAAGATAGTCATTTAAGTAAGAGAATCTTCTCCCAGCAAAGAGGTTTGCTGGGAGAAGGAAAAAGTACAAAAAACAAGTTTTGGATGAGTAGGTAAGGATGTAGCAGGGGGTTAGTAAGAGAACATCAGATTATTTGAGTGTTTATGCTAGTGAGTTTATTGCAGTACTGTTAGCATTAGACAAGGTGGAAGAAGTGTCAGCAGGCAAAAATACTGTCTGTGTACATCTGTAGTGACTCTGTGTCAGCACTGTCAAGCATTAAATCAGGATCAGGCAGTAATGACCAAGACATATTACATGAGCTGTTATTTACTAATTCAAGGTTAGCCAGTCAGGAGAAAAACAAAGTTCATGTCGGTATGAGTGCACTCAGGAATCCCGGACAAGCTAGCAAAGGAGGCGATAATGAGAGAATAGATATTAATATTACACTTTCAAAATCAAAGGGGAAAGCATAGTTTGGAGGGAATAAACAACGGCAACAACATTGGGACAGCGCAACAAAAGGTAGACGCATGAAATACAAAATACAGTAGGAGTGATACGAAAGAGTGGAATAAACACTAAAGAGCAAGTAATTATTAGTGGATTAAGACTTGGTCACAGCAAGGTGAATAGTATACTTTTTCTAATAGGAAAACGCCCAACTGGTCATTGCAATCAGTGTCAGGAAAAAGACAGTGGAGCACGTCCTGATTTCATCCTCTGACAACAGCCCTCCTTACAGGCCTCATACAGCCATCAGTCCATTCAAACAAAGTTGGCACAACAGCACCCTTCTTCAACTTTCGCATGCCAACCAGGATCTTCAGGAAAGAGTCTTTTGTGAAGTGATCTAAACATACTTTTGTGTCCCCGTGGATATGTAACGTTACATGTAAAATTGATGTATCAGTTACTGTTTTATAGCTATGTGCTTAACGTAGCCTAACTTAGCAATGGTCATCATAAACAGGCAAGGGCCCCGTCTTGTTTTCATTCTATTTTAAGACCAGGCTAGGCACGGGAGAACGTTAAGTAACCAGTCTAGTCTAAAGAGCTGTGACGTGCTTAACATTACCTCCGGATCAGCCCTTCCCTCGTCTTAACGTTAAAATGTGAGAAGGACAGGACTACGTATCTGGCTAAGCTAGCTAGCTCTATGCTAACGTCCGCCTAATTAGCTTGTCAGTTAGTCTGGCTAGCTAACGTTAGTATGGCTAGCCTAATTCACGCCGTCAATAACCTGACTAACATCTTACCTTGAACGCACTCCATATTGATTTGACTTAATTGCTTTTTTGTGAAGGACAGAGTGCCGTAATTATGAAGCCTTTATTCTGTAAATGTGACAGGAAGTGTTTTTCTGTTTCCGGGTACGAAACGTTTATTCTGTGCTAGCCATAGTTGGAGTGCTGGTAGGGAACAGATTTCTCGTCATAATGTCCCGTGGTGAATTATAACACTATGTGAACCAACGTGGCGCCAGGTATGTAACTAAGTGATGCTAAATAATGTTGATGTAGCTAAAGGTGTACATTCGCTGTGTAGTTACATTGGCTTGCAGTAACCCTGCTGTGCCTGTCTGTCTTTAACCTAACAAGCTACATAACTACACTCCTTGCTGATAACTGAACTTAACGTTAGACATATCTTATCCGCAACTGAGCGATGTAGGGCGGGTGTAGATGCGCCGTATGGGGAAAAGTAGGTGCTAAGTAGTGTAGCGATAGTTTGCTCAATGGCAAGGCGTCGCGGAGAAGTCGGACACCGCTCCTTCGCCAGTGGGGTGTTCCAACGCTCTCTACGCGATCTTCATCAGTCCAGCCCGACGGGGCCACACTTATGGCAAGTTGTTTTAACATTTAATGTCTAGAATGGATATATATCGCAGATATCCATAATTCAGTTCTTCCTAGCCAAAATGAACATTAAGATATACATAATGAAATTGTTCCTATTAACAGTTGACCTTTCAGATATCCACAACGCAATACACATGAATGGCAAAAGTGACGTCATTTGTATTGTATTTATTTATCGGGATAGTGTACAGTGTTTAACATAAATGATGCACTGTAGATTTAGCTTCAAGCTAATTTTCATCTGCAGCCCTTACAATTAAAACATATAACAGCGCAAAAACAAACAGTACAAAGCAAAAAAACACACAGGACACATTATACAAAATTCAGAATACAAAGCTATGAAGAACGATGTTGTGGTTAGAAATAATGTTATTGTGGATATCTGAAATGTTCATTTTGACTAGGAAGAATTGAATTACAGATATCTGCAATAGCCAGTCTAGCTATTAAATGTTAAAATGCCCACTTATACTTACTTATACTTTTTAAGGATTTTTAGATATCTTACATTTTATTTTTTGACTAGTATAATCCAAGTTGTAGATATACTATTTCTACTAGTAAGAATGTTATTGTGGTTATCATTAACCACCATTCTGACTAGTGAGAATACAATTTTGACTTGGAGAAATGCTATTGTGGATATCTATTACAGGAGTGTGGTTTGAGTAAATGTTAAAACGGCTTGCCATACACGTTGCATTTCCTACACATTGCCTAAATATATTCGCACTATACATAACCTTTGTCAATATGGCAATATTCATTATAGGCTTATATTACATATTGTATTATGCCTAATAGACTTGAATGGTGTGTGAGAGTTGACAAACAAGCAGATTGGTTCTTAAAATTTATTAGAACATTCAACAATTAAACAATCAACAAATGAAACACATAGCCTAAACGAATCAAACTGTATTGTTTGAATCAATCAATCACAGATAGATAGATAGATAGATAGATAGATAGATAGATAGATAGATAGATAAATGTGTCCAACAGGACTAAATCATCAATGATAAATTAAAAGAATTTAATGCCTCCTTGGGTGCAGTCTGTCACTTGCCAGGTGGAGCTACTCCTGAATCATCTTCTCTGCCTCTGTCTCTGAGCACATCAAGTTCCCATTGCGCACTGCTGATGCTGTGAATATAATGATTTTTAGGTAATTTTTAACTGCAATGTCATATATCTTTGAGTGGCCACTGTAAATAGTTTTCACTGTGAAGTTGTTACAGTCCAGCAGACAGCGGTAATGCAACATTTATGGATGCCAACCACCATAAAACAAAACAGAAGAATTAAAGCTGCAAGCAGTGATGATCGGGCCCTGGCTCCTTCACGCATGTCGGAGTGTGCACAGTCTAACTATGTTGTAGTTGAACTGCTGTTATTGCAGAGCAACACAATACAGCAATACATTTACTAGAGGGCAGCTGACATGGATATACATTTTCATAAATATTGGACATTGCATATAGGAGATAATTATCACTTCCTTTGTCCACTATGTGGCACTAGAGAACACCCACTAATCATACGTCATGTTGCTGTATAACATATGTAGACCACACCATGTAATTTTCACGTAATGATGTTTGTTACGAAAGACCGACTTCCTTTTGTCAGTAGGTGGCGCTATGACTATGACTCAATACTGACATGTGGATGTGTTCAGGCCTGGACTCTTATCAAGCATGAGAAATCTGGGGCAGATTGGACAATGTAAAGCCAAGTTACAACAACTTCCTGTTTAATTCCTCAAATATGTTTTGGGCAAACTTGTCTGGCATGCCACGCCAAGGGTGTTCCATGAAAACTAAAAAGCTTGGCAAAGGTGTTTAGATGTATCGTACCAAATTTGAAGTTGCTTGGGTTAAATCTCTAGAAGGAGTATGTTTAAATACAACACCTGTTAATGGCTTCAACTTGTGAAAAAAATGCAAAGTAGATTCAAAATGGCTGACTTCCTGTTTGACTTAGGGTATGACTCCAAGTGGCTTTTTTTTAAAGTCTTGAAGTGGTACAGCTGCCTACCAAACTTTGTAAATCTACATCATAATTAAAGGTGGGGGCATTGACTTTAAAAATTTTCTATGGGGTGCCCTCGAGCCATTTTGTGACACCCATGCCCAAGACCCATATGAGATATCACCACTTTTGATGCATGTGCAAAGTTTCGTGAGTTTTAGAGCACCCCTAGTACCTCAAAAATGCTTAAAGTAATTACGAGGAGCTATAGAGCCGATGTGCCTCACCCAAGCCCAATTGTGATACTAATGGCAATACTTACTAATTCTAACATAGATGCAAAGTTTCATGAGTTTTCGCGCATCCTTAAGGTCTCTCACATGTCTTTGTAAAATGAAAACTGACACTCAAAACCAAAATGGCTGACTTCTTGTTGGATGAAAAAATATGTATTATGTCGATAATGATGAGAGCAATGAACCCAGTGAATTTTACGGATATCAAAGGAACTTTGGTCCAAAATGGCCCTGCGTTTTGGGGCGCTCTGGAGCCCACTGGCCACGCCCAAGCCCAATCACCACAGAACTTCGCAATTTTCGCCAGTTCTGACGTGTGTGCCAATTTTCATGAGTTTTCGAGTGTCCCAAGCCTCTCACAACTGTGATGGCGTGGGGGAATAATAATAATTAAAGTTGCAAGCAGTGATGAATGGGCCCTCGCACCACACGTATCGGAGGGAGCGGAAGCCGTGGTTGTCAGGATCATTGGACACTGTGTGAATGGGTTAAATATTATTTCTGGAGTGCAGTACGTGGTGGTGGATATGACTTATTAGACTTTGTGTATACATTTGATGAGCTAAGTCTCATTTCGGCCTCAATTTCTGTTGCATGTAGGCAGTACTACATAAGTGAAACATTAATGCAGCAATACATTACCAGAGGGCAACTGACATGTATATACATTTTCATGAATATTGGACATTCCATGTATCATCTCCTGTGTCCACTATGTTGCACTAGAGAACACCCACTAATTATACTTTATCTTGCTGTATATCATATGCAGACCACACCATGTAAATTTCATTTAAATCAGATGATGTTTGTCACGTAAGGCTAATTTCCTGTTGTCAGTAGGTGACCCTATGAATATGACTAAATATTGACTTGTAGATGTGTTCAGGTCTGGACTCTTATCAAACATGAGAAATCTGGGGCAGATTGGACAATGTAAAGTGGAGTCACAACAACTTCCTCTTTAATGCCCCAAACATGTTTTGGGTTAGGGTTAGGGCAAAATTTACTGGTATGCCACACCAAGGGTGTTCCATGAAAACTAAAAAGCTTCACAAATTACCATCACAAAGGGTTTAGATGTGACCTGCCAAATTTGAAGTTGCTTGGGTTAAATCTCTGGGAGGAGTTTGTTAAAATACATCACCTGTCAGTGGCTTCACTTGGTGGAAAAAAAAATGCACAATTTATTCAAAATGGGCTTCCTGTTGAACTTAGGGTATGGCTCCAAGAGGCTTTTTTTTTTACATATGGAGATGGTACATCTGCCCAACAAATTTCATAAATCTATGTCAAAATTAAAGGTGGGGGCTTTGACTTTGAAATTTTCTAGGGGGCTTGGCCCTTGAGCCATTTTGCCACACCCATGCCCAAGACCTATATCCAATATCAAGCTACACAACTTCTCATGCATGTGCAAAGAGTCACATCGAAAAAAATTTTTGAGTATGAGCTTCCCGAGACTTCATTCGCAATACTCATGTAGGATATGTGTTTGTATGATTTAAAATGAAGGAGCTATCTCAATTCAAATGTAACCATCATCTGTCTTTTTAACAAGAAGATTAATAGTTCAGATTACATTTGAGTCTGAGACTATTAGACAGCACTCTCTGCGCTTTTATTTGATTTATTCAAAAACCATGAGACATATTTTAATGGAAGTAACACTGGATGAGAGGACAAGTTTGTCTACATTTTTTGTATAAATTATGCTTGTTGACTGGAAGCTGTGGGAGTAAAGTGATAATGTGTTGAAGATTTCTGATAAAATCTTCAGGCCTGTACTTACAGTGCGTGATGTCAGGAGTGACATCACGCACTCTGGGTCTGAACCAAGCGGCAACCTCTTGGGCTGTAAAATGTAGCCAATGCAGAAGTGCCAAAATCTGCACTTCCTTGAATGGCCACTTGAGGCTGACTCCAAGTGAGTCATTCCCATAGACCCATATGTTAAAATGCCCAACTTTACTGCAGAAATAAACATGTTTACAGCCTGGTACAAAAAACGGTTTGGTCTCTATAGATAATTTCCCCTTTCATGACAACTGAAGGGGGGGGGATTTTTTTTACAACTCACCTGTTCAAGCTTTATTAAGCCGTAAAGTTATGCATAATGATGCATGGCTGCTTTGAGTGACAGGTCCGCCAGCTGCTAGGTGGCTTGTTTCAGTCATTCAGCCTGCCTCTTTGCCCATTTTTGATTGGCTGGAAGTTAGGCAGTGTCACACACTGCCAAGATGGCGATGGCCGGAGTGGCTCGCTTTGAGCTTCAAAACCGCTCTTCAGAAACCAATGGGTGATGTCATGGTAACTATGTCCATATTTTTATACAGTCTATGGTCTGAACATTCCGTGCAATACACACTAATGTAAGAACCTGAAAAGGGCTGAAAATTTCATGAAACTTGAACTGTGATTGTGTGAGAACCATGAAAGATGTCAAAAAGATGAATACAATTTTAGTAGTTGAAAGTCATGTGACCTGTTTAAAGTTGAAATGAAGTCTAGCTGAAAGTATGTGGAAGTAGTTGAAGTTGAAAGTGGACTGGGTTGAAGAGGATTTGAACATTCCGTTCGTTCATTTGAATGGAGCAAAATCGCTGAAAAACGTTGGAATATTGAATTAAGTTTCTACGTTGAAAAATGTGGAAGGAGATAGGTGCCAAAAAAGCGGTTGTGAATGCTTTCCAGCATTCACAACAATTATTCAGCAAGAGTGGTTAGAAGTGTGTGACTTGAGGCTTCACGTATTGCAACAGGGAGTGCTAAGAGAGAGTTAATTTAACTTCTCTGAAGAAATTATCTTTTAATTTTATCATTATTCGACATCAACTCTTGATCACACAGCCATGTTATGCCTTACTGTTGAGTTGTTTCATCATGGTAGAGGTGTCATCTCAGTAGGTTCAGCGTTCAGCGTTGTTTGGTGTAGGTGTTTGGCAGTGAAAGAGCCAGGATCAGGTTTTGGACTGTGGGCATGGTTGTTGAAAACCGTTAAGAAGGAGTCAAGCCATTCCAGGCTGCTCTGAAAGAGGATTCAGGCTTTGGTTGGCTTATAGTAATTTGAGTTGAATGCCGAATAAAGTTTAATCTGACTACACTCAAATCTTAAGCAAAATACTTAGTGTTTACTTCAAAATTAAATTAGGGCACATGAAATACGAGACTTAATGTTACAAATAAAACAAAACAAACAAACTGGTTTCAACAAAAGATTAAATATGCATATACTTGGTTGAAAAACAAATCAAAGAGACGGCTTAAGAATTAATTTTTCTAGAGTTCTGGAGCCTAGCTCAACTACTTCAGTTAAGCTTTCCTTTTTATAATTTGCTTAAAAAAGGGCAGAGTTTGGGGTGTGTTTAAAAGTTTTTGCACCGAATTGTTGATGAATATTCAATTTCTTTGTTCCCAGTAGTAATGCCACGGTGAGGAAATTTACCCACTGAGTAATAAACTCGTGACCACACCGGTATTACCGGTTACACCAGACATTTTACACAATAAGATATTCGTCAATGACGCTCATCCGTAGAGCGCTTACTTTGATCTTTAACATTAGCTTTTTAGTTTAGCTCTTGCCCTTATTTAAGAGTTAGAGACGGCGGGCTTCAGGCTGCTGCCAGCGGGTCATCCTCCATGTATAGCCATGCTGCGGAGCACACAGATGGGGACGATCCAGAGGACAATGGCCGCTTAGATCCATAACCGGAGCAACTCACCTGCCATCCGGAGAGAGACACAACGAGAGCAGACTGAGTAGGCAGAGAGCCTGAGAGCTGCTGCCGAAAACAAGCACCAAGATCCAGAGACATGAGAGCGGCTGCTTGCTAATAGCTAGTGTCACGTTTATTTACAGCAGAAACAGATGTCTCACTCTGCTACTTTTTGCTGCGACTTTGCTGCTGCTGCAGACGCTCCTGGAGCAGACAGTCAGTTTATAATTGTAGCATCCGTCGTCTGACTAAGTATTGATAACACGCTTGATACTTTACAAATTGGAGGGTTTTTTTTTATGAATGTGGGAGCTGATATGTGAAAATGAAATAAATGGGCTTGTTTCTATAGAAAAAAGCAAAACTTTTTGGAGAAGTCTGAGTTTTTACATGCAAAGTTTATTTTGAAAATCTTTTAAAAAGACTGAATTTTACAATATTGACTTATTATTGACTTAACTTACTAAAGTTTTGAGCTGTAGCTAGTATAGGGGAGACCAGGGACAGTTGTAACATGGGATGGTTGTAACACCTTGAATTCCCTCAATCAGAAACAAGCTACAGTGATTACACTCACTCTGCACATGCTCAGTTAGATTGTCTTCTTGCTTACAAAAAAGGAGCCACATTTGAAACTGAATCTTGAAGCAAAGGTGTTTTTTTGAGGTAAAAGTTTTTCTATCAGATGTATTTTTTTGGATACTGTCCTGAGATCTGATCACTTAAATCTAATTTAAGTGAGAGTTCCGTTCCATCAATACGGCTTATATGAGTCCCAGCTCAGTAACCATGGTAACGTAGTCAGCAGAACTAGCCTGCTCCATGGCGGGCTAACGGTCAAGCTTAACTCAGCTGCATGTCAAAGAATGTCCGACAGACGGAAACAGACTCTCAAAAGACGGTTCCATCAAGTGTCTTTTCACACTCACAACCCTTTTATTTAAAAGCTTAGCATTTATAATTTAAGAAATAAAAGTGTGGCAGCGTTATTTTGAAGTTATTTATTTATTCATTCACCAATTTTGTTCAAGCCGTGAAGACAAAAAGAAAATTAAATAAAGTCCAAACTATGACCTTCTGCTGTGTTTAAATGTATACAGTGGTAACTGCTTATAGTGATTATAGTTACAGTGATCAGCTGCTTATATGGATCAAAAAGCTCTGAGACAGAATCATTCTTATACAATATTTATGCTGTTTAAATAAGTCACCTATAAATCAAGTAGTCCGCCTACAGTATTCATTTTGGGTCTCTTCATACATGACAACATATGGAAAAACATTTTAAACTATGTAAATCTATTTTTGTACTTTACTCCTATGATAAGCGGCTGCTGCTGTGTGAACACTGAAATCATGACAGAGGCAGAAAGTCATTTTCTCTCAATGACAAACATAGTCTCCCCGAAACTTATGACAATGGGGGGATTTAAGTAAATTTCACCGCTTTCCCAGCTTCAAAAATGTGCACACTGCGTTTGAAACAGCTAAATTGTATTTTGAGACAGTCATTAAAATCTGTATCTTTATATTCATGTAGGCTAATAAATATAACCATGTCAATTAGATGGTATTCTGCATTTTAAAAACCTAAAGGTCTATATAAACTAGATAGATAGATAGAAAGATAGATAGCTAGATAGCAAATTAAATGTAAAATGTCATAAAATTAAATTGTAAGTTAATCATAATCAGTTGCTAATAGTCAGTGGAAACGTGTTTGCTTACAGCATGCTAAATATCAGAAAGAGGAAGACAGACAGGGGAGTCCCAAACCTTTGCTGGAGAGGGCTTCAGATGGCATAAAACAGAGCAAATCAGTCAGGACAGTGGCCAAATCATACAGCATTTGCAATGTGACCCTATACTGAATGTTGTCCTCAAACTAATCCATTTTGATTGATTGATTTTGATTTTGTTTGTTCTACTCATTAAATAATTTTCTTGCATTATAATTTGATGGCTTCCCCTCTTTTTTTGTCATGTAGTGTGAATAAAGGTATTCATTATTTAAAAAAAAGAAAAGAAAAGTCACAATAACATGAATGATAAATAATCGTTTTCCTTTTGAGTATTTGATTGATTAATTGATTGACATGTTACAACCGTCCCTGGCATGTGTTACAACTGTCCCAGTGTACAGGGACAGTTGTAACAGTGGAGTGATTATTTAAATCAGTTTTGCAACCTGTATTTCATGAAACCACTTAAATACATTGTTTCAGTAGTTGACACATTGCAGTTTATAATAGAGCAAATAGACTGTTCCAGTTCCAATGGTTTTTGATTTATTGGGAAAATTGCGAAAAGTGTTACAACTGTCCTTGGTCTCCCCTACTCATTTGTGTCCTCTCCCACCTTTGTTTTCCATTTCAGATGTATAGCACTATGGATCGGAGCGGTAGCAGTACTATCTCCTACAGTGTTCCAGTGGTGGTGATATGCCTTGCTGCTTTGCTCCTCAGCAACATATTGATCTACCTGTATCTGGACTCTGTGTATCAGACTAATGAACAGCTGCTGTCTTCTCATGTAAGCTGTACGCCTCGAAACTTTAAAATGACGACCATGAAAAATTGCACCCCCTGGCTTCAATGTTCACAGATAAATGCCGAAGTACACAAGCTGAAGCTCATCGGCCAGGGAGCAGTTAAGAAGGTAGATGATGTTTTACACTGAATGTTTTTTTAGTTTATTGTGTGAACTGAATTAAAGGGAAAGGGTGAATTATAAGTAACAGAAAGTATTTTCGATTCCCCATCCTATACTAATGCAGGGCTTACTCAAAATTACAAGGACTTCAAACGATATTGTGTTTGTAACCTGTTGAAATTACTTAATTAAAATGCCATTGAAACAGTTAGACATCTAAAAATGTTAAAAAACATAAAAAAAATCTTTTCTGCTAGTTGCATGTCAACAAGATGTCATTCTTCAAACAAACCACATACAATGTGGTAACTGGTGAGCTTTAGAGGTGCTGGTCAGTGTATTTTGTTTCCTTCGAACAAAGCCTAGCTGTTTCCCTCCAAAGTTTGTCCTATCATCAGCTGGCTGTAGCTTCATATTTAATGGACAGATAGTGTGTGGTAACAATCTTCTCATCCAACTCTTAGCAAGAAAGAAAATAAGCATATTTCCCAAAATTTCAAACTATTGCCTTGAGTTTTAAGTTTTTTGTTTGCAATGCACCTCAACACTCAACGATGCCGTATTGTTCAGTGCTACATCACAACTGGATAGTCACAAGCACAACAGACCACACTTGACTTTAAGAGTAAGGCGGTGTAGGAGGACAACTGCTTGTTCTTTGATTGTGTTACTAATCTTTGATTCTTGAGGAAAATAAGAGGCAGACTCCCTGGATTCCTAAGTTTGTAAGAGCAGACCCTCGGCAGAACTGACCTTTGTAACCCTCTAAGTGGGGGTTTGATCAGTGATGCTCAACAGACTCAGAAAGACCTCCTAAGAAACCATTTTGATAAGTTGAATTATGACACGACCTAAAAGCATGAAATGACCCTAAAGGCCACTTGGACTGGAGGAAAACAACTCCCACCTTAGTTGGAGCACAGACTTTTATCACCAAAGCCATAAACTAACCCACATTCCTGAGGACTTTGTGAAGCCTCCTTGCAAATCTGAGGCAAACTGGAAATATATTATATCATGTTATTTGTTATGCAAATACAAGAAGAATGGTATAACTTTCATAGGTGTATGACTATCTCATAAAGAGATATAAGGCTTGGATTTTATTAACCTTTTATACTACAGGTAACAATACTGCCCTCTATCGACAAGAGTTAAATTCCCCTATGTGAAGAGTTAATGAATATTTGATAACCTTGTATTTGTTTTTTAAAATCACCCAAGTGTTTAACTTGTGATCTATTAACCTCATAGACAATCATATTTTAGTAGGTAAATTAGACAAGTAGTTGTGTTGAAAGAATGAAGTTATGTTCAACTTTTATTTAAATATGTTTCTGAAAGTAATCTAATCACCTAAGTGTTGCCTAACTTTATTTCCTTTCACTATAGTATGAAACTTTATTTCAAAAGAAGGTTTAAGATGTGTAAATAGTTTGAGAAAGTTGAACCAATGAAGGTTGTATGCTTAGACATCATGAAGTGTTAATATGAAGGTTATTATGAAACATATGTAAACTTAACCATTATCAATCAGAAAATATCATGATGAAAATAATGTATTTACAGCTTTAATGTGAAATATTAGGCCACAGTGACTCTGAAGTGTGATTTTTGCATGTAAAAACTCAGAATTAGACTTCCATGAAATTCCTTTACTCCAGGAGACGCAGGCTGCAAAGCATCAGCCACACCTAAAGCCCCTAGAACAAAGAAATTGAATATTCATCAATAATTCGGCGTAAAACCCTTTAGAACACACCCAAAATCCTTCCGTTTTATCTTAACTTATAAAAACAGCCTCAAAGAGATTCCTCTTTGAGCTGGCCTCCAAGAAAACTCGAGAAAACTCTTAAGACGTCTTTTATTTGTTTTTCAACCAAATATATCCGTATTGAATCTTTTATTGCAACAAGTTAATTTGTTTCTGTTTTATTAGTAACTTTAAGTCTCGTATTTCCACGTATAGTAGTTTAATTTTGAAGTAAACACATACAGTATTTTATTTTGAAGTAGACGCTGCTGAAGAACTGAGCGTAGTCAGACTAAACTTTATTCAGACAAGACTGACAACTTACTTCTAACTTTTTCCTCTGCTCCGCTTGCTTTCACTGTCACCTTTCTGCCGCTCGCTCTTTCCCACCCACTATGTATACATATTATGCAACGCCATATTCCTTAACAGAGCTACGCTACCAGTAGTTTCACAGGGAATGACACAGCAGTTGACTCGCACATCGGAACAGCGCTGCACAGAGACTCCCAAACGCTGTTGATTTTTGAATGAACGGATATTTGGTGTTATTTTTGGCATTAAAATTATTTTTTTGGCCTGGTGGGAGTTCTCGTTGTTATAATTATAGGGAAAACACTGATTCAGTAATCAGGAAATGCTCAGTAAACGTTAAGTACAGTTAAACCTAGCAGTCCCCATTAGGTTGGGTGAGTTAAAAGTTAAAAAAACAAAGGGGCTGTTTTGAATACACCCCCATTTTCACAGGTAAGTTGTTAGTCTGTCCTTCCTGCTGGAGCAAATGGATTCATCCTGGAAGGCTATTGATGTAGCACTTTACTCTTTATGAAAGTAACACAGCGATTATTTGACCAATGATAATTTGGGCGGATGAGAGCATATTGACCAACTAATCGACTACAGCCCTACTATGATTGTGTAATCTGACATGATGACGATTGTGAAACACAAAAATATTGTGTAGTCTGATCCCGACATAAATGGCACAACTGTTGACAATCCAAAAGACATTTGTGAAAATTATTATAAAACTCTATATGAATCTAACCTGTCAACTGCAGAACTAGAAGATTTTTTAAATTCTTTAGATTATATAGAGAAAAATTATATAAATGGATTAATAAATAATAA
Organism: Thunnus thynnus; assembly: GCF_963924715.1. Lineage (NCBI taxonomy): Eukaryota > Metazoa > Chordata > Actinopteri > Scombriformes > Scombridae > Thunnus > Thunnus thynnus. Next base: position 30,088,766 of record NC_089535.1, on the reverse strand, counting down.
GTCATAGAAATAAAACATTTTTTTATATTGGAGTGCAGAGGATGAATTGAGGAGTCTCACAGCCTGAGGAAAGAAGCTGCTCTGTAGTCTGGTGGTACGACAACCGATACTTCTGTATCTTTTAACAGATGGTAGCAGGGTGAACAGGCTGTGATTGGGGTGGGTATTGTCTTTTAGTATCCCTTGGCTCCGTGCAGGGTCCTCACCTCACCGATATCACTCGGTAGATGGGTACTGATGATGTTCTGGGGTGGTTTTAATCACCCACTGCAGAGCCTTCCTGTCTTACGCCATGCACATTCCATGCTAATTTGTGATGTTTCCAGTCAGGATGCTTTCTATTGCTCCTCTGTAAAAGTTATCAAGAACTTGGGATGGGAATTTTGCCATCTTAAGTTTCCCTAAGAAGTACAGTCGTTTCTGAGCTTTTTTTTTTTTTTTACCAGGGTGGAGATGTGTGATGATCATGAAAAGTTTTCTGTGATGCTGATACCCAGGAACTATTCACTTGCTCCACTTCAGCTCCACTGATGTTCATTCTCCAAAATTGTTGATTTCCTCCCGATATGAACTCTCATCGTTGCTTGAAATCCGACCGATGTCATCCACAAACTTCACAACAGAGTTCTTTCCATGTTTGGGGTTGTAGTCATGGGTGTACAGCGTGAATAGGAGGGGGCTGAGCACACAACCCTGGGGGGCTCCGGTGTTGAGCAGTAGAGTGGAGGAGGTGTGACCATCAGTCTGAACTGTCCTGGGTCTGTTTGTGAATAAGTCCTATATCCAGTTGCAGAGTGTGGTACTCAAGCCCAGAGTGCTAAGTTTTCCAATCAGTTTCATGGGGGAGATTGTATTAAATGCTGAGCTGAAATCAACAAACAGCACTCTGTAGTGCTGTCATTATGTGTAGGTGTTGTCATTTTTAAAGTGTGCGAGTGGCTGTGATGTTGTCTTTGATGCGCTTGAAAACTAGTTTTTCAAAGCACTAGAAGTGTTAGAATGGGAGTGAGTGCCACAGGGCGGTAGTCATTTAGACTAAGCACAGATGTAGACTTTTTAGGTACAGAGATGATGGTGGCTGTCTTGAAGCAGATTGGAACACTCCTGTGACAGTGATATGTTAAAAATGTCAGTAATAACATCAACTAGCTGGTTGGCCCATGTTTTTAGTACACAGCCAGAGATGTTATCAGGCCCAGCAGCTTTATTCATATTCACTCTCAGCAGGATTCTTCTCACATCCGCTGTGGATACTGACAGTGGCAGGTCCTCTGAAGGCAGAGTGGACTTTACAGCTGACTCTTTGTTGAGGATATCAAAGAGAGCATATAATGAGTTAAGTTCATCTGGCAACGTGGCCTCACACATTACGGGGGCGATCCTGCTTTTGTAGTCTGTGATGTTCTGGATCGCCTGCCACATATCTTTGGCATTGTTGGTGTTGAGATCCCTCTCCAGTCTCTGCTGATGCCTCTGCTTTGCCTCCTTGATGCCAGCTTTCAGTCTTGCTCTGGTGGTGTTGTATGCTTCCTTGTCACCTGACTGAAAAGCAGCTTTTTTGGTTCTGGATAGACCCCTCACCTCTCCATTCATCCAGGCTCTCTGGGTAACTGAGTCTTTTTTCATCCATTTTATTTTCCTGCAATTGGACATTAGCCAGAAGTAGGTTGGGTAGAGGAATAGCCTTAGGTCCAAGCTGTGTTAGCTTGGCTCTGATCTTGGCTCTTTTCCCTCTCTCCCCGGGGCAATTGCACCGCTTGTGGTGACCGGCTGATCCGGTTGGGTGTTCACAGTGATCATTTCAAGGTCCGCTACACTTAATCCACTTCCTTTTCCAATGTTGATGAGTGTATTTCTGTCATAAATAACACGTGCTTCAGAAATAAAGGCAAATTAAAACAAAAATGTAGCATAGTTTTAGGGAGCTACTGGCCATTGCATCTGCATATGCCACTGTTGCTATGGCAGAAATGGCAATGTTAGGACAATTGGAGATGTTAATGAAACAATATGTGTCCAATCACTGTTGTAGAAATTAAGGATGATATGAAGTCAAATCAGTTTTGTTTATGTAGCACCAAATCACAACAGAAGTTATCTCAGGGCACTTTTCACATAGAGCAGGTCTAGACCATACTCTTTAATTTACAGAGACCCAACAATTTCCACCATGAGCAAGCACTTGGCAACAGCGGCAAGGATTACGAAACTTAAATTGAACAAATCTGGAATAGATGGGTTGACTTCTGAATTTTATAAAATGTTCTCAGCAGAGCTTGCCTCCTTTTCGCTTAATGTTTTTATCGAGAGTATCAACAATGAAGAACTCCTTCCCTTATTATGCAAAGGTTTAATTACTCTAATCCCAAATCCCTAGAAAGATGTCTTAATGTTGGATAATTGGTGTCCCATCTCATTGCTAAACAATGACTATTAAATTATTGCATTATGTAATAATGTAAATAAATTAAAGTCCTAAATGACATTATTGATGAATCCCAAAATGGCTTAATGTCTGGCAGATACATAATTGATAATATAAGACTCATCCTTGATATCTTTCACTACTCATTTACTACTAGATTATAGTTTAATTCCTTTTTCTAGATTTTCACAAGGCCTTTAACTCTATGCATCAATTTATGTTTGAATCTCTTGATTTATTTGGGTTTGGAGAATGCTTTAAAAATCATTATGCGCCTTATATACTTTTGGGAATATTTTGATTAAATTGCCCCATGGAACTATGAAGAGATTTAGAATGGAATGGGGTACCTGTCAAGCTTGTCCCGGCTCCCCATATTTATTTTTACTTCCCAAGCAAATTTTAGCCACTTACATTTTAAAAAAGTAGCTTAAAAGGTATTTTGATAGCAGAAAAGGTAATCTCTCTGGGTCAGCTAAAGGATTGATACAACTCTGTTATTACAGGATAGATCTCAAATTGATATTGCAGTTAAACTATTAGATGTTTTAAGCAGCCTGCGGTCTCAAACTTAGCCTATCCAATATGAGTTGCATCCCATCAAGGTCTGCAGTGATTTAGAAGTTTCAGGAATTCCTGCTAAATTTAAAGTTAAATACTTGGGTGTTACCATCGTTAAAGACCAAATTTCAAGAATGAGTGAAAACTTAAATCCATTAATTTCTTCACTGCAGCAGAGATTTAATTTATTGGTTCAAAAAGTATTAAAGAGTAGACTTGATGTGAGGTGTGAATGAGTATATACACCAACAACATGAAAGAAACTAACATTCTATTATACACAGAGTAATCTAATAGTAAATACATGTTCTTTTCTCATTTCAAGTAAAATAAGGGTTGCATTTAAAAATAATGTGCATCCTAAAATAAAGTGGATTGATCATATCGGGTCTCTTAGATTGTTCCTATTTTCTGTGTCTTCAGTTCGGATTTGGGTGGGTATGTTTGCTCCAAAGATTTTAGCTTTGCCTGTAGTGGCACTTCACAATTGCCATGGTCTTGAGCATATGAGACAAACTGCTTTTGAAGGCGTATTTATTCTGTTTTTTTAACGTAACTACAGTCATTGTGTATTGGGCTCTAAGTGCTTTCAAAAGAAGGGTGACCTATGCTCAAGCATGTATCTGAACGCCTCCTGTGTAGGCACAATGGTACACTCGCTGCTGCTGCTGATGTGCTAAACATGCTGCTCACGTTGTGTTTGCTCCAAAGATTTGTGCTTTGTCTGTAGTGGTGCTTCACTTTCGCCATGGTCTCAGAGCGTATGAAACAAACTGGTTTTGAATTGCCCATGGAAGTATTTGCTCTGTTTTATGCACTTAACTACAGTCTTTGTTTACTGGGCTCTGAGCACTTCCAAAATGTGGGTGACCTATGCTCAACAATGTACTTGAACGCCTCCTGTGTAGTCACTCGCTGCTGATCTGCTAAATGTGCTGCTAATGCTATGCTTTCTGTCTAGACACGGGATACAAATGTGCATTCTTGATTAAAAGCTCTGTTTTCGCTGTCCACTTTGCCTTTTTAGAGCACTTTTCTCTGACTCTTGTCATGCCTGGTCTCTGTTCTCTCCCTGACTAGTGGGAGTCAGTTGGCAGAGCCCTGAAGCTCTGCCCTGCCCCTGCACAGAGTGGAGCGGCTCATTGAATGCTGGTTTATTCAAAGTTTATTAATATTAAACTTATCGTGTGTCCATTCATTGGAGTCGATCCAATGAATGATTCAAGAGATGCATGAAGGACATAGACATACAGGCATACAGACATACAGACAGAGATTCCTTCCTTCAGTAGATAGATTAACCATAACTGCTCGAGTCTTGCTCTCCAAAGCTGAGGGCCTATGTAGACTTGTTTATGCTGGCTCAGCTCTCAATCTCTTAAAAGAAGTAAATTTTAGACATATTAGAAACTGTCTCCCTTTAGACACAGCCAAGATATTTATGCATGCTATGATTTCTTTCCCATATGTCTTATTGCATCACATGTTGGGGGCAGGCTGGAGAAACAGCCATAAAATCTAGTGAATTCTTATACAAACAAACTCTGGGCAAAAAGCCAATGCATTTCGATCACTGTAGGGTACTGGAGAAATTTAGAATTTACGATTTGAGAATTTTAGATTATTCTCAAATTATTATTATAACTAGTTCATAAAATTTTAAATGGTTTGGTCCCTCCACACTGCATTTAGGCAATCAGCTTTCTGTGTGAAAGCCACAACTCAGTGGAATGCCTTACTTGATGATATAAAGAGCTGCAGTCCAATCAGTACGTTCAAAACCAAATTAAAAAATCTGCTAAAAACTACTCAGCTCTGTAACCACTGACTCTAAATTTCATCTCTCATGGTCTTCTCATGAACGCTTTTAATTTGACAAGTTTACATTATTAATTTCGAGTTGACATTGTGGGTGTATGTGATGTGCTATTGTGTGTAGCTTTGTATTTTGTATGTATTTGTATTGTGTGTCCTGTGTGTTTTTTGCTTTGTACTGTTTGTTATTGTGCTTTTATATGCTTTAATTGTGACCTGCATAAGGGACTGCAGATGAAAATTAGATATAAGCTAACTCTGGTACAGTACATCAAATGGCAACATTTACATTTAACACTGTACATGGTCACAATAAATACATAAATAAATAAATAATAAAATAAAAGTGCAAAAAAAAGTCTGTACAAAAATTGACAAGCCCTTGTTTGATTTTATCTGGAAAAGGAAATCTCATTAACAAGCTTAGTACTGGTGGATTCACGCTCTAACACGCTACATTCCACTTTTACAATTAAGTGGATCAGAAGGTACTTGACAAATCCAAATTCGTTATGAAACTTTATTTCAACATATGTATTTTAGGACTTAGAAGGATTTAATTTTTCTATTAAGATGTAATTATAATATAGAAAAGCTTCCTGTAAAACTCTCTTCCCCTCACAAATTCTACACTTAGAATAACCAGAATATGTTTTTCAAACAAATCATTGTTTTTAAAGAAATGGGTTTATACTGGCATGCTACTTGTCTGTCAGTTGTTTAACAAAGAGGGTCATATGTTTACTTATAATGAATTGTTATCAGAATATAACATTCCTGTACTCCCTAAACAATTTGCTGTTGTCTTTGATGCTATTCCATCAGGTATTAAAATTCTACTGTCATCTGCAACCAGAGATATTGTCCATCAAACTACTACACCAGAATTATATATGGGGAATTCAGATCCTCTTTTGAGTATAAAAACTAATAATGTATAAGGGAAATAATCCAGAGGGGCACAATTAATAAACTCACTTCTGTATTTGTAATCTGTATGTTGGTATAGACTGGAAAAAAAACATTGTTATTACTCAGGAATATTTGGTTTCAAATAAGGTGCGGGAGGTGTCTTTGAAAATATTGCACAGGTGTTATCCAGTTAATTCAGTTATTGTAAAATACAGGCTAAATGTTGACCCTCTTTGTTCCCTCTGTCACCACACAGATGAAATGACAACTCATCTTTTTTGGGACTGTACCTTTTATTCAGACTTTTTGGTATGACCTTAATCTTTTTTAAACAGATACTCAACTCAAACTCAAAATTGAATTTATTTTGGGGTTTTTTTGCTGATGAAATGCCTGTCAAGAAAATGTATGTTATTAAACATTTCTTTATTAACAAAATTACATATATGGGCCAGCAAATTTGCAAAACAGAAACACAACCTAACTGTCTTCATGTCCTACTTAAAATCCTACCTGGACACACTAAAATACTGCACAAACTCTAAAGCTGTGAAAACTAGAGCCTAATGTAATGAATTTGATTTGTAATTAATTTAATTTAATTTTGTTTATGTTTTTGTTTGCTTTTTTTTTTTTTTTTATTGTTGCATTATGATCTGTGTGGTACCTTTGTGAATATAGCACAGTTAGTTATCGGTGGCCCATGTATTATGTGTTTAGACAGAAAAGGAATTCTTTTGGTTATTTGCATAACCACTCTTGAGTAGCACAGTGTTGTCCTTCAAGGAACAGCAAAAGAAAAAGGGAACAGCAAAAACAATAGGGAAAAGCAAAAGCATTAGTGAAAAGAATAAGGAAAAATAAAGGGATAAAAATAAATAAATGACATTATATAAAAATAAATTTTAAAATATACAGAAAAAATAGACTAATTTATATGCAATAAATAAATAATTTTCAAAAAAATACAAATATATGCAAAAATAAATAAATGTGAAAATATATGAAAATGCTTATAATTATTCTTTTATATTTGATTTAATATTTCCACATTTATTTATTCTTCTATTTATTCCTCTTTATATTTCCACATTTATTTTCTTATTCTTTTACAGAGTTATTCTTTTTTATGGCACACCCATGATTCTATATGAATGCAGCCTAAGACCCATTTCTTCTCTTTGGCCTTTTAATGTCATGGCCTGTCAATGTCATCATGAATACGTGGCTGGTCACACAATAGTATATATTTGATCTCTCTGCAGTGGTGTTGTGTTTTTTTAATTTCACATTTAAAAAAGTTGTCATGATTATGTTGCCTTTATCATGTCTGATCATTTACAACACATTTGTATGGTTTAGGATGATAATATGAAAATGTTGTCGCATGAGACCCATTGTCATTGTAGTACTGAGTATGTCTTGTAGAGCTTAAACTCAAGCACCTACTTTTCTTTCCCCAGGTCTATCTGGCAGAGTGGAAGGGTCAGAAGGTGGCTCTGTCCAAACTATCTTCTCTGGATTACCTGGAGGATTTTGTCCATGGGTTGTCCATGTTACAGTCCCTGCAGGGGCCCCAGGTGGTGCAGTTGGTGGGGTTTTGCCTTGAAGACCATGCCCTGGTCACTGAGTACCACCCACTTGGCTCACTGCTTAATTTGGATGGTGTTCTCGCACAAGAGCATCAACAACAACACAACACATGGCAGACCCGACTGATGCTGGCTATAGACTATGTCTCTATCCTCCATTACCTCCATAACAGCCCAGCTGGGCGGCGGGTCATGTGTGATTCCAATAGCCTGGAGAAAACTCTCTCCCAGTTTCTGCTGACAAGTGACTTTCACCTAGTAGTTAACGATCTGGATGCACTGCCTGAGGTGGACCAATCCAGAGGCTTGTTGGCAAAATGTGGCCACCGGGAGCTCACTGGGGACTTTGTGGCTCCAGAGCAGCTGTGGCCCTTCAGGAAAAAAGGGAAGCCTTTTTCAGATGATCTTATGACTGAATATGATGAGAGAACAGACATCTGGAAGATTCCAGACGTGACAGGGTTCCTGATGGGAAGGGTACCTGGAGGGGATTTAGTTCACTTTCATCTATTTCAGATTCACAAGGAGTGTAAGAAGGAAGACCCCAAGCTCCGCCCTTCAGCTCAGGATGTTTTGAAAGTGTACAAGTCAGTCTACAGCAGCATGGTGCGAGACAATGCTGGGTTTAGAGAAATGCTTTAGAATAATGACTCAATTAAAAAGACAATGAACCTACCCTAAAAACTCCAGCTACCTTGCTAATTCAAACCAACATGGTGACTAAACTTCATCTGACAAGCATCTAGCTCCATTTGGGATGGTTTGGGACATTAGGGGAGGTTAACCAGACTAACATTTGCCAAACCAACCACAAAATCCTCACCCTTGATTTAAGTTCTCTTGAAACAGAAGCATACTGTTTTAGAACTATATAAGACTTAACTTCCCCAACTCCAAAAAAACTGTAGCGCACAGCCAGTTCCCTAGACATTTCAACAGGGAGCATCCAGGACTGACTGGCTGACTGATGGGATAGTCCCAAACAGGACTAACAGGCACCTGTGGAAGAGTCATTTCACCAAGCGAGGGGGATATGAAGGTGAAATAACCTGAGCTGTATACCAGTCAAAAGAAAGTGACATTGCAGTCCAAAAATAAGTCTTTTGCAAAGAAAAACAGTACAGTAACTGTACATGATACAGCATATACTGTGAGAAAATACCAAAACATGATCATGTAAACCTACCCAATTAAATTAGTAGAGTACAATATTTCCTTCCTGCAGCAACTTCTGTTTACTTGTTAGCAGTGTTAATTTTGACAGCAAATTTTGGTGTAGTTTTAGTCATATTCTTTTGACTAAAATGCCATTTAGTTTTAGTCATATTTTAGTCATCTGAATTGTTTTAGTTTTAGTCTAGTTTTAGTTGACTAAATATCATAAAGGCCTAAACGCACTAGAAGCATTATGACACGCTTTAAACTGCCTTGACGCGCCTACTCCGACCTTGTTTCGATTTTTGGAGTGGCAAAGGAGGACCCAGCGCCCAAAGCTGTTTTCTCTGCAGCCGAAAAAGAGAGGGAGAGCGCAAGTCAGCCGAGCACCGGTGAGCGAGAGAGAGAGAGACAGCGCGGCGGTGGTCGAGCAAGGAGAGCGAGCGGTAGTGAGAACAAAACCTTTGAATGAGGTTATCATGAGTCAGTTATCACTCCCAGTGCGTTTAGGCCTTAAGATTCTAGTGGACTAAATCCACAGTAGATTTAGTCGACTAAAATGTAACAGGTTTAGTTCAAGTGTAATGCATTATTGAAACATTTCTCTAGAATTTCCAATTGATTTTCTGTATATACACAGAATGCTCTACAAACTCATGGACTCCTGGAGGAAATATCTATTTACCTGTTGTTATTATGGAATGGTATTAAGGTTTGAATGTGCAATACAGACACAGTTTTGACTGTTGTTATATGAAACATGTCTTTATTTATCTTTAAATCAAATATAAATAAAACCAAGTCTCATATAAAAGAAACAAGAGCATGGCCTTGCTTTTTCGCAAAAGACCATCTCAGACAGTAACAAAATAACACCAATGAGCATTAGGCTTACAGTCACTGAATTATTAGATACACTCTACTGTCTCCATCATTAGAACAAAGTCAGTCATTGTGACCAGTAATCCTGTGCACCCAGTTCATTTAGCTATGCCCTCCTCCTTGGTATGTTGTTCTTTAGAGTCACTTTTGTATGTAGAGGGCCCCCCCACCACTCATATACACACGCACACACAGCTCCAAGTTGTCTCTACACTACATTTCTGCTCCTTTCACCCATCATATGTCAAAGTGAAATCTTCAGTCAGACATTGGGGGGGGACCAGTGGGTATGGGGTGGTATAGGCTTATCTCGGACTATAAGCTACTTTAAAATAAAGATGTCCTTACAGCTCTGATGGAGCTCAAGATTCATCCATAAGGAATGCTTTACAAACAAACAATTCCACCATACAAACCTGAATCTGTGTGTAACAGCTGACCTGTGTAGATGTGTGGCAGAACACAAAACATTATTTACCGTCAGATCCTGACCGATTTGGTGTTATTTGAAGTTACTGCTGCTGAGCCGCATGCATGCATATGTACAGATTAACTAACTCATTTCTGCTGCTGTGTGATGCTGCAGATATATAATAAACTCAAAGGAAATAATCTTACACACAGCCAGCTGTGGACACATTGGTGCAACAGATCCATCTTCAGATGGATTTCCATCAAAAGTGTTGTTGTTCTCTCATAGTCCGTTGATTTTTAACCACTAGTGCAAAAAGATTTTACTCTGCTGCTGCATTTCTGCTTTTCGCTTTGTATATGATTAAATGGAAAGGGAAAGAGACACTTTTTCCAGACATCAACGCTTCTTCCACCTTCCTGCAGTTGTATATACATTGATTTGTATGTCTGTTTCCTCCAAAGTAATCAAAGGTATGGCAGTTTTATTTATTTATACAGAAACCCGGTATTAAGCGGGCCCTGGGGCTAAATTATTAAATATTGGAGTATTAATAAGCTCCAACGTAACCAGTTATTTTATCAGTACCTTTAACATTTTGGTGTAATTTATTCTCACAATGCAGTCTCTCCTCTGCTCTCTGTTTCAGGGCTGAACTCCTCCACACACACAAAAACGCACACACACACGGAGCAAAGCCCTGCCCTCGCACTCAAATAGCCTCTGCTTGCGCTTAGATTTGCTCTGTTTCTGCTCAAACTGTGTGCTTGCACTCAAATATAATGTTGCTTGCACAGATTTCCTGTGCTCAAGCTTCAGCTCTTCTCCTCGCACTCAGGCTGCCTCTGCGCGCTCGTGGAACTTCTGCTCCCAGATTTCTCCTCTGTTCTTGGATTTTTTGTGCAACAACCCTGTCAAAATCTCCCAACCACTAGAAGACCAGGTGTAGTGTTGACCAATGAAATGATCCCTGCCTCCTTGCGAACTTCGCTTTACTTCTTAGAGCGTCCTGTACGGGCAGGTACTCTTTAACCCCTCCAGGGCTTTATTAAATGTACTTCCCTTGCTTTCTGTACGACTTTTGGAATAAAAAGACGGGTCATTTATACACCAGCACCCGTGATTTTTACTATAGTAGCTGCATACAGTATTATAGTAGCCGCATGGCACGGCGCTCGCCTGTTGGTGTGCTGGAGGAGAAAACGATATCACCTTCATCATAAACGTTTCTATGGTAACCCCCATGCGAGAAGGCGAGATGGTCGCTTGAACTTCACGTTATATATGAAAAATTGAAGTGATACACGTTACAAGGACCCACAGTTGTAGTTTAACTTCTTCTTGCCACCCACAGTTGTAGTTTTCTCAGGCTGGTTAGCAGCTCCTCCATCTGAACTGCTGCTAGTGCAAAGCCACGGACACAGTTAGCTTAGCATGTTAGCACCTGCTACTGCTGATAGCGTATTCAGACCAAATCAGGCGGTGCTGCGTTTAGCCGCAGGGTCGAGCTGAGGTGTGTGGGGTTGTGGCCATGTTTATTTGTGCTCTACAACATAACTGCTGTGAAACAATCAGAAAATAACTTTTTATTGATATGATTCACCTGCATTCTTGCTAACAGCGCTCTCTCTCTCCATTCACTCTCCAGCTCGCTCGACCACTGCTTCTCTCTCTATCACTGGTGTTCTCTCTCTCCCTTTCTCTCGTCTTTTTTAAAATGAGTTGGGAAGCCAACAGCGAAGTCTGACTTTATTTTTATCAAACGAAGAGAATGTCGCAGTGACGTCCGGTTGCGTTTCTCCAAAAGTTGACTTTGGCTCAACTTTCCAGCCGCAATCCGGTGTGGCGCCGCAGTGGCCAAAACGCCCGCAGCCGAAACGCACAACCCCCACCCAAATGAATGGGATGACTGGCGTTTTCGCTGCACCACCTGATTTGGTCTGAATA